>NC_134828.1:120359915-120411134 GCF_004210375.1 Tachypleus tridentatus | reverse complement strand
TAACTCCATTTTGCTTTGGAAAATTTTTCAGAACACTCCCGCGATTAGATTATTTTACTCTGTAAACATATGACAACATACTTTATATGGCAGATACAAATGTAAATATAATCTAATATTACTTGAAGTACTTAATATAAATTCATATTCGATTTCACAAACACCTCGAGATACCTACATATTAGCTACATTTTTTTCTGTAATTTTACATTTGATATTAACTACACATTTTATATTAACTGCCTTTTTTTCTCAGTTGAGTTACGAAAGTGTTAAAGTCATTTTTCTAGCAAAATTTAGTCCTACTATTTATAGCACAAATTGGTTATTTATAAAAAATAATAATATAATAATTATATATTATGACTAAACACATTACATGCTATGAATAGATTGTTATAAATTATTAATAAATACATTATATACTATGAATAGATTGATATAAATAATTGATAAACATATTACGAACTTTACAGACATTGTTATAAATTATTAATAAACATATTATGAACTATAAATACATTGTTATAAATTATTAATAAACATATTATAAACTAATAATACATTGTTATAAATCATTAATAAACATATTATAAACTATAAATACTTTGTTATAAAGTATTGATAAACATATTATAAACTAATAATACATTGTTATTAATTATTAATAAACATATTATAAACTATAAATACATTGTTATAAATTATAAATAAACATATTATAAACTATAAATACATTGTTATAAATTATAAATAAACATATTATGAACTATAAATACTTTGTCGCAGGTTCGAATCCCCATTGTACCAAACATGCTTGCCGTTTCAGCTGTTGGGGCGCTATAAGTGATGATCAATCCCACTATTCGTTGGTAAAGAGTAACCCAGAGTTGGCGGCAGGTGAAGATGAGCTGCCTTCCCTCTAGTCTTACACTGCTAAATTAGGGACGGCTAGCGACAAATGTCACTAAAATTAACACCTTGAAATCATATGTATGGTCTGTTCTCTTATATGGTTGTGAGAGCTGGACACTGAACAAAGATACAGAGAAGAGATTAGAAGCTGCTGAAATGCGGTTCCTTAGAAGGATGCTAAAATATCATAGACTGAAAGAAAAACAAATGTGGAAGTCATGGAACTGGCAGGATACAAAAGGTCACTCATGAAAACTATAAGAAAGAGACAAATGGAATTTCTAGGACACATCTGTAGGAAGAATGGGATAGAGAAACAGATGCTATGTGGAAAAATAGAAGGGAGGAAAAGCAGAGGGTGTAAAAGAACTAAATATATCGATAGCCTCAATAACTATGTCACCAAGAACTCAATGAGCAACATCGAGTTGATAAGGAGGATTGACAACAGAGAAGTCTGGCATGCCATGGTCGTCGATTTCTGCCGCAGATTTGACACATGAAGAAGAAGAAGCGAAGATAGCCCTCGAGTAGCTTTGCGCGAAATTCAAAACAAACAAACAATAAACATCTTATGAACTATAAATACATTGTTATAAATTTTTAACAAACATATTATGAACTATAAATACATTGTTATAAATTATTACTAAGCATATTTGGAACTAAAAGTACACTGTTACAAATTATTGACAAACATATTATGAACTATAAATACATTGTTATTAATTATTAATAAACATATTATTAACTATAAACACATTGTTATAGATTATTAATAAACATATTATGAACTATAAATACATTGTTATAAATTATTACTAAGCATATTTGAAACTAAAAGTACACTGTTATAAATTATTGACAAACATATTATGAACTATAAACACATTGTTATAGATTATTAATAAACATATTATTAACTATAAACACATTGTTATAGATTATTAATAAACGTATTATGAACTATAAATACATTGTTATAAATTATTACTAAGCATATTTGAAACTAAAAGTACACTGTTACAAATTATTGACAAACATATTATGAACTATAAATTCATTGTTATTAATTATTAATAAACATATTATTAACTATAAACACATTGTTATAGATTATTAATAAACATATTATGAACTATAAATACATTGTTATAAATTATTACTAAGCATATTTGAAACTAAAAGTACACTGTTATAAATTATTGACAAACATATTATGAACTATAAATACATTGTTATTAATTATTAATAAACATATTATTAACTATAAACACATTGTTATAGATTATTAATAAACATATTATTAACTATAAACACATTGTTATAGATTATTAATAAACGTATTATGAACTATAAATACATTGTTATAAATTATTACTAAGCATATTTGAAACTAAAAGTACACTGTTACAAATTATTGACAAACATATTATGAACTATAAATACATTGTTATTAATTATTAATAAACATATTATTAACTATAAACACATTGTTATAGATTACTAATAAACATATTATGAACTATAAATACATTGTTATAAATTATTACTAAGCATATTTGAAAGTAAAAGTACACTGTTACAAATTATTGACAAACATATTATGAACTATAAATACATTGTTATTAATTATTAATAAACATATTATTAACTATAAACACATTGTTATAGATTATTAATAAACATATTATAACCTATGAATATATTGTTGTAAATTATTAATAACATATTATGAACTATATTTTAAACATTCGTATAAAATTAGCGATCGTAATGATCAAATTTCTTACGAAAGTTTAGAAATGTAATCAAAATTAGTAGAAATAAAGTTTTAGGTAGAACTGAAACAAAGATAAAGCTGGTAAGTTGATCAGGTAACAAAAACAATGGTTATTCCTGAACGTTAGTATAGAATATAAATTATTGTGTATATTAAAATAGAATTAAGAAGAAAATATGAATTATTATATATATTAAGATAGAATTAAGAAGAAAATATCTATTATTATGGATATTAAGATAGAATTAAGAAGAAAATATCTATTATTATGGATATTAAGATAGAATTAACGAGAAAATATCTATTATTATATATATTAAAATAGAATTAAGAAGAAAATATCAATTATTATATATATTAAGATAGAATTAACAAGAAAATATCTATTATTATATATATTAAGATAGAATTAACAAGAAAATATCTATTATTATATATATTAAGATAGATTTAAGAAGAAAATATTAATTATTATATATATTAAGATAGAATTAACAAGAAAATATCTATTATTATATATATTAAGATAGATTTAAGAAAAAAAATATTTATTATTTTATATATTAAGATAGATTATAAATATTTATATATCGTGTGCTTGTTGTTGGTGTTCTTTTTTGTAACCGGTTACAAAATTCAAAATTCACCAAGGTGGCATAAAATGTTTGAAATATGAGCTGACAATTAAATATTTTATAAATATAACGTGAATTATGTAGCTTTGTTACTTAACACAATACGAGGTCTGTTAAAAAAATACACGGACTGTTTGAATTGCGCGGCTCCAGTTGGTTCCAGGGGAATCCGCTTGGTGTCGCTAGGTTCGCACAGATCAGCTGATTACGATGCCATTTCCTGATTGCAGATATCTTCATTTATATATTACCTACGCAGTTTTAAGTGAAGTGCGATTTTTTCGTTTGGCGGATTTCAGAATGAATGACCTGTAGGAGCAACGACTTGCTGTGAAATTTTGTGTTAAACTTGGAAAATCTGCGACTGTAACTTTTGCTATGCTTAACACGGCTTAAGGTGATGTTGCTATGAAGCGTACGTCATGTTTCAAGTGGCATGAACGTTTTAAGGATGGTCGACAGTCCATTGAAGATGATGAGCGTCCTGGACGTCCTTCCACGTCAACTGACGACCCACACGTCGACAAAATCAACACCCTGGTGTGGGCAAATCGACGTCTGACTGTCAGGGAGCTTGCTGAATAGTGTGGGATATCAGTTGGATCTTGTTACGAGATTTTGACCGAAAAATTGAAGATGCACCGCGTTGCTGCGAAATTTGTACCTCAGAACTCCTAAGTTTTTGGCCAAACACTCGATCACTGTTCTTCCCCACCCCCCTACTCACCTGACCTTGCTCCTTGCGATTTGTTCTTGTTCCCTAAACTCAAAAGACCCTTGAAAGGAAGAAGATTTGAGACGATTCCAGAGATTAAGGCAAATGCGACGAAGGAGATGGAGGACATTACAAAAGAAGCGTACCAGGACTGTTTCAACAAGTGGAAACATCGTTGGGTTAAGTGTGTGCGTTGGGGAGGAGAGTACTTTGAAGGGGTCCCAGACCTGTAACTTCTAAATAAAGTACACTTTGTTTTATGACGTCAGTCCGCGTATTTTTTGAACAGCCCTCGTATACGTTACCATAGTGTTTCTTGATACATGTAATGCTTTCGTTGTTTTTGTGGATTCATTAACACCTATTACGCTGTGATAGGGTTCTTTATATTCCTTAACACCTATTACGCTGTGATAGGGTTCTTTATATTCCTTAACACCTATTACGCTATGATAGGGTTCTTTATATTCCTTAACACCTATTACGCTGTGATAGGGTTCTTTATATTCCTTAACACCTATTACGCTGTGATAGGGTTCTTTATATTCCTTAACACCTATTACGCTGTGATAGGGTTCTTTATATTCCTTAACATCTATTACGTCGTCATAGTCTAGATTTAGGACTAGAAACGTTGTTTGTAGCACTTACTGGGACTAACATGGTGGCAGGACATGCCAGGAAACCAAACATAAGACGATCCCATATATAAAACGACTCTGGAATAAATTATGTGAATGTTTTTTCTTTTACGTTCGATGCAAGCGTAGTATTTTATTTACTTTTGTAAATAAATTCTTAGAAGTTATTTATCGACAGATAGTCTTCAGTATTACTGATGAGCCTCTGGATAGTAAGGTACATCTTCTATACGTACATAAAAATAAATGGTGAACTTTTAAACTTTCATTTTACTTCACAGACACAAAAGTTTTAGTTTTTAATAAAATTTATGCGATCAATAACGGAAGTTGTTACTGTTCAGCCTATTTATATTTGTAGAAATAATTAGCGAAACTTTTACTGGAATAAGTTTCGTAACAACTTTCTAGAAAACAAGGTGATGGTCTAAGTGTACATCAATCTAATAGAGAAAAGTGCTCTGGAAAATCCAAGAAATTGGAAAGAAAAAGCTGTTTAAACTATGCGTCGTTTGAATTTAAGATTAACTTCAAGTGCTTAACAAGAAATTTGAAGGGATTACAATCGTGGAGTTATCCCTTGCTAAATGACGTAGTCGTTGAAAGAAAATGAACTGCTGTAGAAGCAGCACGAGAAATCTCTTTATTTAAAACAAAACCTCTATTTAACTTCACAATTATTTTTGTTTCTCTCTTCTAAACTCTGTGTCAGTGTCATCCAAGCTTAGATTCTGTATATTATTTTTGATTTAGCGACAACGTGTAACGATATGAAATTTAACAGATTTTTGTTCTACGCAGTGATGGCTTCGCTATTAAAGAGGTCGAGTGAATTTTTATTTCTTTCACGAGAGGAAGAACCTCGTTTCTTTTCAGGAATACGAACTGATCCTGTGTTCAGTCAGATTGTTCACGTTACGAAGTATTCACAACGTTACATAAGTAGAGAGTAAGGAAAGAATTGGACCGGCTTTGTACACACACTTCAGAGTTTGGTCACACAGTGTTTAATGTATCGAGCGCTCTCGTATTGAAACTGATACATCTCTTAAAGTGCAGACTGCATCAAAGTTAACGTTCACTTTCCTGTGTTAGAGAAGTATATCTGTGGACTTATACAATTGGAAACCGTGTTTCGATACCCGTGGTTAGCAGAGTACAGATAGCCATTTGTGTAGCTTAGTGCTAAATAAAAACAAATATACAATCAAAGTTAATAATAATGATGACCCGGCATGGCCAGGTGGGTTAAGGCGTTCGATTCGTAATCGCGTGTTGGAATCCCGTCGCACCAAACATGCTCTCCCTTTTAGTCGTGGGGCGTTATAATGTCACGGTTAATCCCACTATTCGTTGGTAAAAGAGTAGCCCAGAAGTTGGCGGTGGGTGGTGATGACTAGCTGCCTTCCCTCTAGTCTTACATTGCTAATTAGGGACGGCTAACACAGATAGTTCTCTACAATAATAGTGATACTGTAGTAGACAAACATTTTAAAATTTAATTTCCAAATGGTATGTAGTCGGTTGAAGATCTGATGTTAGTTCATATATCGCAGTTTTATTGATGTTGCTCTGTACATTAGAAGATCTGACGTTAGTTCATATATCGTAGTTTTATTGATGTTGCTCTGTACATTAGAAGATCTGATGTTAGTTCATATATCGCAGTCTTATTGATGTTGCTCTGTACATTAGAAGATCTGATGTTAGTTCATATATCGCAGTTTTATTGATGTTGCTCTGTACATTAGAAGATCTGACGTTAGTTCATATATCGCAGTTTTATTGATGTTGCTCTGTACATTAGAAGATCTGACGTTAGTTCATATATCGCAGTTTTATTGATGTTGTTCTGTACATTAGAAGATCTGACGTTAGTTCATATATCGTAGTTTTATTGATGTTGCTCTGTACATTAGAAGATCTGACGTTAGTTCATATATCGCAGTCTTATTGATGTTGCTTTGTACATTAGAAGATCTGATGTTAGTTCATATATCGTAGTTTTATTGATGTTGCTCTGTACATTAGAAGATCTGACGTTAGTTCATATATCGTAGTTTTATTGATGTTGCTCTGTACATTAGAAGATCTGACGTTAGTTCATATATCGTAGTTTTTATTGATGTTGCTCTGTACATTAGAAGATCTGATGTTAATTCATATATCGTAGTTTTATTGATGTTGCTCTGTACATTAGAAGATCTGATATAAGTTCATATATCGTAGTTTTATTGATGTACATTAGGTAATTTCTTTATTAAAACATTAATTATCATATTTAATGATTACTTTATACTTTATCAGTAATACTACAAGCCTGTCCGAGAAACTTGTTTTTAGGAAGTCAGTGACATTATCGTAGCAGATTTGAATGTGTAAATGATAGAAAGGAAACAAAAGCTGAACTTTTTTTCAAATTGAACATGAATACTAAAGTTGTTATGATGTTTGTTGGACATCATCGTGTCTTTAAAACAGACAAATGCTATGATCCGAAACTCCTGGTAGACTGGAAACTGACCTTGGAATCCCATTTATATCTACTTTTCAAATATATCATCAACAAACTTATTGGAAATTACACTACATTACACTACATTACTACTTTTTGATTTGTCTTTGTAAAAAGTAAGTAATAATTCTTGAACTATTTCATTCACAGTAAAAAATAGTGTTATCAGTATTAAATAACTTTTAATATATTATTATGTTATCTACACTAAGAAGTTGTAAAAACCATAGAAGATTTTAATACGAAATATAAGAATAACATTCCTCGAAATTCACACTAATATAATTTGTGGTAGCAAGACAGTTTCTACTAACCATAAAATAGTATCAAAGTATTCACAGATATGACGCTCTTGTAAAATGATTTACTGTCTTCATGTTAACAAGACTGTAAAACTACTATGTACAACGATTTACTGTTTTCATGTTAACAACACTGTAAAAGTGCTATGAGTTACTTCTTGATGTAAACTCACGAATATGTAAGTTCACCTGTTAAAATATGAATTAATATATAGCAATGGAAAGTATGTAACTAAAAACTAGTACTTTCATCAAAAAACATACTTAGCCAGTTCAAAGTAATGAATGACTAGAGATTGTTTATGTAGGAAACCATTTTGTATAAAATGTATGTTGGTCTTCAAACATCTACGGTCTGTTAATGTTCAAACATCTACTGTATGTATTCAAACATCTACTGTCTGTTAATGTTCAAACATCTACTGTATGTATTCAAACATCTATTGTATGTTAGTGTTCAAACATCTACTGTATGTTAGTGTTCAAACTTCTACTGTATGTATTCAAACATCTACTGTATGTTAGTGTTCAAACTTCTACTGTATGTATTCAAACATCTACTGTATGTTAGTGTTCAAACTTCTACTGTATGTATTCAAACATCTACTGTCTGTTAGTGTTCAAACTTCTACTGTGTGTGTATTCAAACATCTACTGTCTGTTAGTGTTCAAACATCTACTGTATGTTAGTGTTCAAACTTCTACTGTATGTATTCAAACATCTACTGTATGTATTCAAACATCTACTGTATGTATTCAAACATCTACTGTATGTATTCAAACATCTACTCTATGTTAGTGTTCAAACTTCTACTGTATGTATTCAAACATCTACTGTCTGTTAGTGTTCAAACATCTACTATCTGTTAGTGTTCAAACATCTACTGTCTGTTAGTGTTCAAATTTCTACTGTGTGTATTCAAACATCTACTGTCTGTTAATGTTCAAACTTCTACTGCATGTTAGTGTTCAAACTTTTACTGCATGTTAGTGTTCAAACTTCTACTTTATGTTAGTGTTCAAACTTTTACTGCATGTTAGTGTTCAAACTTTTACTGTATATTAGTGTTCAAACTTTTATTGTAAGTATTCAAACATCTACTGTATATTCGTATTCAAACATCTACTGTCTGTTAGTGTTCAAACTTTTACTGCATATTAGTGTTCAAATTTCTACTGTATGTATTCAAACACCTACTGTATATTGGTGTTCAAACATCTACTGTCTGTTAGTGTTTAAACATCTACTGTCTGTTAGTGTTCAAACATCTACTGTCTGTTAGTGTTCAAATTTCTACTGTATGTATTCAAACATCTAATGTATATTGGTGTTTAAACATCTACTGTCTGTTAGTGTTCAAACTTCTACTGTATGTATTCAAACATCTACTGTATATTGGTGTTCAAACATCTACGATCTGTTAGTGTTCAACCTTCTACTGCATGTTAGTGTTCAAACTTCTACTGTATGTTAGTGTTCAAACCTTTACTGCATGTATTCAAACTTTTACTGTATGTATTCAAACATCTACTGTATATTGGTGTTCAAACATCTACTGTATATTCGTGTTCAAACATCTACTGTCTGTTAGTGTTCAAACTTTTACTGCATGTTAGTGTTCAAACTTCTACTGTATGTTAGTGTTCAAACTTTTACTGCATGTTAGTGTTCAAACTTTTACTGTATATTAGTGTTCAAACATCTACTGTCTGTTAGTGTTCAAATTTCTACTGTATGTATTCAAACATCTACTGTATATTGGTGTTCAAACATCTACTGTCTGTTAGTGTTCAAACATCTACTGTCTGTTAGTGTTCAAATTTCTACTGTATGTATTCAAACATCTACTGTATATTGGTGTTTAAACATCTACTGTCTGTTAGTGTTCAAACTTCTACTGTATGTATTCAAACATCTACTGTATATTGGTGTTCAAACATCTACGATCTGTTAGTGTTCAAACGTCTACTGTATGTTAGTGTTAAAAATTCTACTGTATGTATTCAAACATTTACTGTATATTGGTGTTCAAACATCTACTGTCTGTTAGTGTTCAAACTTCTACTGTATGTATTCAAACATTTACTGTATATTGGTGTTCAAACATCTACTGTCTGTTAGTGTTCAAATTTCTACTGTATGTATTCAAACATCTACTGTATATTGGTGTTCAAACGTCTACTGTATGTTAGTGTTAAAAATTCTACTGTATGTATTCAAACATTTACTGTATATTGGTGTTCAAACATCTACTGTCTGTTAGTGTTCAAACTTCTATTGTATGTTAGTGTTCAAACTTCTACTGTATATTCGTGTTCAAACATCTACTGTCTCTTAATGTTCAAAATTCTACTGTATGTATTCAAACATCTACTGTACATTCTTGTTCAAACATCTACTGTCTGTTAGTGTCCAAACATCTACTGTCTATTAGTGTTCAAACATTTATTGTATATTGGTGTTCAAACATCTACTGTCTGTTAGTGTTCAAACTTCTACTGCATGTTAGTGTTCAAACTTTTACTGCATGTTAGTGTTCAAACGTCTACTGTATGTTAGTGTTCAAACTTTTACTGCATGTATTCAAACTTTTACTGTATGTATTCAAACATCTACTGTATATTAGTGTTCAAACATCTACTGTATATTCGTGTTCAAACATCTACTGTCTGTTAGTGTTCAAACTTTTACTGCATGTTAGTGTTCAAACTTCTACTGTATGTTAGTGTTCAAACTTTTACTGCATGTTAGTGTTCAAACTTTTACTGTATATTAGTGTTCAAACTTTTACTGTATGTATTCAAACATCTACTGTATATTGGTGTTCAAACATCTACTGTATATTGGTGTTCAAACATCTACTGTCTGTTAGTGTTCAAACATCTACTGTCTGTTAGTGTTCAAATTTCTACTGTATGTATTCAAACATCTACTGTATATTGGTGTTTAAACATCTTCTGTCTGTTAGTGTTCAAACTTCTACTGTATGTATTCAAACATCTACTGTATATTGGTGTTCAAACATCTACGATCTGTTAGTGTTCAAACGTCTACTGTATGTTAGTGTTAAAAATTCTACTGTATGTATTCAAACATTTACTGTATATTGGTGTTCAAACATCTACTGTCTGTTAGTGTTCAAACTTCTACTGTATGTATTCAAACATTTACTGTATATTGGTGTTCAAACATCTACTGTCTGTTAGTGTTCAAATTTCTACTGTATGTATTCAAACATCTACTGTATATTGGTGTTTAAACATCTACTGTCTGTTAGTGTTCAAACTTCTACTGTATGTATTCAAACATCTACTGTATATTGGTGTTCAAACATCTACTGTCTGTTAGTGTTCAAACATCTACGATCTGTTAGTGTTCAAACGTCTACTGTATGTTAGTGTTAAAAATTCTACTGTATGTATTCAAACATTTACTGTATATTGGTGTTCAAACATCTACTGTCTGTTAGTGTTCAAACTTCTATTGTATGTTAGTGTTCAAACTTCTACTGTATATTCGTGTTCAAACATCTACTGTCTCTTAATGTTCAAAATTCTACTGTATGTATTCAAACATCTACTGTACATTCTTGTTCAAACATCTACTGTCTGTTAGTGTCCAAACATCTACTGTCTATTAGTGTTCAAACATTTATTGTATATTGGTGTTCAAACATCTACTGTCTGTTAGTGTTCAAACTTCTACTGCATGTTAGTGTTCAAACTTTTACTGCATGTTAGTGTTCAAACTTCTACTGTATGTTAGTGTTCAAACTTTTACTGCATGTATTCAAACTTTTACTGTATGTATTCAAACATCTACTGTATATTAGTGTTCAAACATCTACTGTATATTCGTGTTCAAGCATCTACTGTCTGTTAGTGTTAAAACTTTTACTGCATGTTAGTGTTCAAACTTTTACTGCATGTTAGTGTTCAAACTTCTACTGTATGTTAGTGTTCAAACTTTTACTGCATGTTAGTGTTCAAAATTTACTGTATATTAGTGTTCAAACTTTTACTGTATGTATTCAAACATCTACTGTATATTGGTGTTCAAACATCTACTGTATATTGGTGTTCAAACATCTACTGTCTGTTAGTGTTCAAACATCTACTGTCTGTTAGTGTTCAAATTTCTACTGTATGTATTCAAACATCTACTGTATATTGGTGTTTAAACATCTACTGTCTGTTAGTGTTCAAACTTCTACTGTATGTATTCAAACATCTACTGTATATTGGTGTTCAAACATCTACGATCTGTTAGTGTTCAAACGTCTACTGTATGTTAGTGTTAAAAATTCTACTGTATGTATTCAAACATTTACTGTATATTGGTGTTCAAACATCTACTGTCTGTTAGTGTTCAAACTTCTACTGTATGTATTCAAACATTTACTGTATATTGGTGTTCAAACATCTACTGTCTGTTAGTGTTCAAATTTCTACTGTATGTATTCAAACATCTACTGTATATTGGTGTTTAAACATCTACTGTCTGTTAGTGTTCAAACTTCTACTGTATGTATTCAAACATCTACTGTATATTGGTGTTCAAACATCTACGATCTGTTAGTGTTCAAACGTCTACTGTATGTTAGTGTTAAAAATTCTACTGTATGTATTCAAACATTTACTGTATATTGGTGTTCAAACATCTACTGTCTGTTAGTGTTCAAACTTCTATTGTATGTTAGTGTTCAAACTTCTACTGTATATTCGTGTTCAAACATCTACTGTCTCTTAATGTTCAAAATTCTACTGTATGTATTCAAACATCTACTGTACATTCTTGTTCAAACATCTACTGTCTGTTAGTGTCCAAACATCTACTGTCTATTAGTGTTCAAACATTTATTGTATATTGGTGTTCAAACATCTACTGTCTGTTAGTGTTCAAACTTCTACTGCATGTTAGTGTTCAAACTTTTACTGCATGTTAGTGTTCAAACTTCTACTGTATGTTAGTGTTCAAACTTTTACTGCATGTATTCAAACTTTTACTGTATGTATTCAAACATCTACTGTATATTAGTGTTCAAACATCTACTGTATATTCGTGTTCAAGCATCTACTGTCTGTTAGTGTTAAAACTTTTACTGCATGTTAGTGTTCAAACTTTTACTGCATGTTAGTGTTCAAACTTCTACTGTATGTTAGTGTTCAAACTTTTACTGCATGTTAGTGTTCAAAATTTACTGTATATTAGTGTTCAAACTTTTACTGTATGTATTCAAACATCTACTGTATATTGGTGTTCAAACATCTACTGTCTGTTAGTGTTCAAACATATACTGCATATTAGTGTTCATACTTCTACTGGCGGTTAGTTTTATTTGCTTCTGATTAGTTGTGATTTACTGTGTTATTTGATCCTAATATGTTGTGGTTTACAGTATTATTTGTTCCTAACTTAACACCTTACAAAGAAACTGCTGTTCAAAAGGTGTTTGTACCAAAAACATAAAATTTAATATAATCAAACGAAATTCCGTCCGTTTGTCACGCCGATATTTTTGTTGGTCGTTGCGTCACCGATCGATACCCAGCTTGTACGAAACGACGGCACTTTCTGCCACATGAAGCAAAATGGTCTTTTTGAATATCCTCCAGCGATCCACCGTCCACAGTAACGAAACACCACCATGTTTTGTCCATTAAGAAGCTTCGACCATAACTGTGTAATAATAATCTGTATATTTTATCTTTCAGTTTTAAAACGACCAGTGAAGTGGGGTAACAGGAAGACATACATAGAGAATCATAAGAAACTTTTAGGGTTAGTAAGTTGATATGTTCATGAGAGCCAGTTGTATATTTGTTTTATTTTATAAGAATTTATCAAGTAGAACATTTGAGCAGAACTTGAAAATCTACTGAATTTAACGTGATAACAATACTAACAGGAAATGACTAAATATTTATGAAATTGTAATTTTCCTGAAATACAGAATAACCATTCTCTACACATATGTCGTTACCAATTTTTACAAAACCTGTTATTTCCTGAAATACAGAATAACCATTCTCTACACATATGTTGTTACCAATTTTAACAAAACATGTTACTTCCTGAAATACAGAATAACCATTGTCTACACATATGTTGTTACCAATTTTTACAAAACATGTTATTTCCTGAAATAGAGAATAACCATTCTCTACACATATGTTGTTACCAATTTTTTACAAAACATGTTATTTCCTGAAATACAGAATAACCATTCTCTAGACATATGTTGTTACCAATTTTTACAAAACATGTTATTTCCTGAAATACAGAATAACCATTGCCTACACATATGTTGTTACCAATTTTTACAAAACATGTTATTTCCTGAAATACAGAATAACCATTGTCTACACATATGTTGTTACCAATTTTTACAAAACATGTTATTTCCTGAAATACAGAATAGCCATTCTCTACACATATGTTGTTACCAATTTTTACAAAACATGTTATTTCCTGAAATACAGAATAACCGTTCTCTACACATATGCCGTTACCAATTTTTACAAAACATGTTAAAAACATTTATTTAGACATGATTTTGATAAGAAAAGTTAATTTTCATTTTCCTTCATATGACGGCCATTCATCTTCTGCTACAGTAAAGAAATAACACAAATTGTAACATTAACACAAACCTTTACCTCCATACTGGATGGAGAAGAATACACTGTTAACACTGTGGTTTGGAGACGCTTTGGATGGACAATCTGATGATGACTGAGGCTTGTTGAAGCGTTGTACATTTATAATAAAGTTTATTTGATCATTCAGTGTGTTGTCTTTGGATGGACAATCTGTTGATGACTGAAGCTTGTTGAAGCGTTGTACATTTATAATAAACTTCATTTGATCATTCAGTGTGCTGTCTTTGGATGGACAATCTGATGATGACTGAAGTTTGTTGAAGCGTTGTACATTTATAATAAACTTTATTTGATCATTCAGTGTGCTGTCTTTGGATGGACAATCTGATGATGACTGAAGCTTGTTGAAGCGTTGTACATTTATAATAAACTTTATTTGATCATTCAGTGTGCTGTCTTTGATCTTTGTCTTATAAACGTTTTCAGAGGATTCAGAGAAACTTTACACTGAAACAAAAAGTGCTTTGATTGCCCAATGTGCAACTTTCCACGACGAAGACAACAACAAATACTTTGGGGCCCGGCATGGCCTAGCGCGTTAAGGCGTGCGCTTCGTAATCAGAGGTTCGCGGGTTCGCGCCCGAGTCGCGCCAAACATGCTCGCCCTCCCAGCCGTGGTGGCGTTATAATGTTACGGTCAATACCACTATTCGTTGGTAAAAGAGTAGCTCAAGAGTTGGCGGTGGGTGGTGATGACTAGCTGCCTTTCCTCTAGTCTTACACTGCTAAATTAGGGACGGCGAGCAAAGATAGCCCTCGAGTAGCTCTGTGCGAAATTCCAAAACAAACAAACAAACAAACAAACAAAAACAAATACTTTGAACGTGTTATATCTTTAGCACCTAATATTGTTTGAGTAAATACAGTTAAGCAGCATTTCTTCTGTTACGCAGCGCACGTCTCTATCATTAACATAAAGGAATGATAAATCTAGTTGTCTGAATATATCACTTCATCACTCTATACGCCACTACTTACAGTCCTTAATTGTGAAAAATCATTTTCAGTTTTGGGATATTGTAAAAATAAAAACTCTATAACTAGATTATTTTGGAGAAGTGGATGTTTCTTATTCAGTTTGTCCTGAAGATGAAAGATTCAAATTTGAAAAGTGCTCGGGTTGTTATAAAACTGGAATAAACATTGTTGTCTACAATCTCTAGAGTTTCTGGTTTTTATTAGCGTAGCTTCCGCTTCCTACAGAAAACTAACTAATGTTTGATTTAAAGTGAATATTCTTTAATAAATCGGAACATAAGAGCTGAAATAAAATATTTTCTAATCACGATAGATGCTTAGAGACAAATTTCAAAATAACTAATTGTAGAAAAATGAATTTAGATTAATTTATATTTTTCATGAACAACTAATTTAAAACGTAACAACAGTTTAAAATGTTAGTACTTTTTTAAGTGTTAAAAGATGTCAGATTTGAACTACATACATGTGTAAATAACAACAGTAATAAACTATTCGTGCTATGTACGAACTATTCTCGGTATACAAATTGATTTATTCTGAATGTCTTCCAAATTACCTTATAATATATGTAAGTAGCCTTACCTTATATTATAAAGGATTAATCGTGAAATACATTATCTGTAAGGTAGAACCATATCCTGTCCTAATCTACACATTTATACAATCTAGTGAAGAGCTTATAACAGATCTGTAGAAAACATCTTTTAAAGTTCACTGAATGTTATCTCAACTGTAGTAATAGAACTAGTAACGTTAGTGGTGAAGCGCTAAGAGCGAATGAACCTGTAAATCTTATGGTACAATAATTCTTCAAGTTGTGTTTTTATGTTGAAGGATCTATGTTAGAAAAGTCACATAAACCTAATGTACAACGTGTTTTAAAAACACAGTTTTTACGTTTTGTTTTCAAGGAATGTAATTTTTAAAGTTACATTTTGTGTTATATGTACTGAGCCACAAATTATAACAGACTTAAGAATATACAGACATTTTATTGGATATTGTTTTCCTACATTTTTCTTCCATCAGGCAAACACTGAATGCATATATTACATGTATGTTTGTGACTTCTCTGGACTTATCGATGGTTTTGTAAAACTCGGTTCTCCGGGAATCTTTCCTATTTCCACCCGTTCGTCAACAGAGAAGATGGCGATGCAAACGTGGGAAAGTGCAGAACAAAAATGATAATAAATAAAGGATTCACGTGCTATGACAAGAAAAGGAAAGCCAACATCTAACAAGGAAACAGCTGCAAGACGTCAGATGACCAGCTCTCCCAGGATGGTCGAGATGGTCAGTAGCATCTCCTAAAATTTAAAAGAGTATTTATTAACAATCGACATTTGTTTTATTAAAGTTAATTTTATGGATAGCACAACCTTATTAGTGTTTGTAATGAGAGTCATACACTGGATAGCACAACCTTATTAGTGTTTGTAATGAGAGTCATACACTGGATAGCACAAAATTATTAGTGTTTGTAATGAGAGTCATACAATGGATAGCACAACCTTATTAGTGTTTGTAATGAGAGTCATACACTGGATAGCACAACCTTATTAGTGTTTGTAATGAGAGTCATACACTGGATAGCACAACCTTATTAGTGTTTGTAATGAGAGTCATACACTGGATAGCACAACCTTATTAGTGTTTGTAATGTGAGTCATACACTGGATAGCACAACCTTATTTTGTTTGCAATGAGAGTCATACACTGGATAGCACAACCTTATTAGTGTTTGTAATGAGAGTCATACACTGGATAGCACAACCTTATTAGTGTTTGTAATGAGAGTCATACACTGGATAGCACAACCTTATTAGTGTTTGTAATGAGAGTCATACACTGGATAGCACAACCTTATTAGTGTTTGTAATGAGAGTCATACACTGGATAGCACAACCTTATTAGTGTTTGTAATGAGAGTCATACACTGGATAGCACAACCTTATTAGTATTTGTAATGAGAGTCATACACTAGTGTTTGATAGCACTGGATAGCACAACTTATTAGTGTTTGTAATGAGAGTCATACACTGGATAGCACAACATTATTAGTGTTTGTAATGAGAGTCATACACTGGATAGCACAACCTTATTAGTGTTTGTAATGAGAGTCATACACTGGATAGCACAACCTTATTAGTGTTTGTAATGAGAGTCATACACTGGATAGCACAACCTTATTAGTGTTTGTAATGAGAGTCATACACTGGATAGCACAACCTTATTAGTGTTTGTAATGAGAGTCATACACTGGATAGCACAACCTTATTAGTGTTTGTAATGAGAGTCATACACTGGATAGCACAACCTTATTAGTGTTTGTAATGAGAGTCATACACTGGATAGCACAACCTTATTAGTGTTTGTAATGAGAGTCATACACTGGATAGCACAACCTTATTAGTGTTTGTAATGAGAGTCATACACTGGATAGCACAACCTTATTAGTGTTTGTAATGAGAGTCATACACTGGATAGCACAACCTTATTATTGTTTGTAATGAGAGTCATACACTGGATAGCACAACCTTATTAGTGTTTGTAATGAGAGTCATACAGATAGCACAACTTATTAGTGTTTGTAATGAGATCATACACTGGATAGCACAACCTTATTAGTGTTTGTAATGAGAGTCATACACTGGATAGCACAACATTATTAGTGTTTGTAATGAGAGTCATACACTGGATAGCACAACATTATTAGTGTTTGTAATGAGAGTCATACACTGGATAGCACAACATTATTAGTGTTTGTAATGAGAGTCATACACTGGATAGCACAACCTTATTAGTGTTTGTAATGAGAGTCATACACTGGATAGCACAACCTTATTAGTGTTTGTAATGAGAGTCATACACTGGATAGCACAACCTTATTAGTGTTTGTAATGAGAGTCATACACTGGATAGCACAACCTTATTAGTGTTTGTAATGAGAGTCATACACTGGATAGCACAACATTATTAGTGTTTGTAATGAGAGTCATACACTGGATAGCACAACATTATTAGTGTTTGTAATGAGAGTCATACACTGGATAGCACAACCTTATTAGTGTTTGTAATGAGAGTCATACACTGGATAGCACAACCTTATTAGTGTTTGTAATGAGAGTCATACACTAGTGGATAGCACAACCTTATTAGTGTTTGTAATGAGAGTCATACACTGGATAGCACAACCTTATTAGTGTTTGTAATGAGAGTCATACACTGGATAGCACAACCTTATTAGTGTTTGTAATGAGAGTCATACACTGGATAGCACAACCTTATTAGTGTTTGTAATGAGAGTCATACACTGGATAGCACAACCTTATTAGTGTTTGTAATGAGAGTCATACACTGGATAGCACAACCTTATTAGTGTTTGTAATGAGAGTCATACACTGGATAGCACAACCTTATTAGTGTTTGTAATGAGAGTCATACACTGGATAGCACAACCTTATTAGTGTTTGTAATGAGAGTCATACACTGGATAGCACAACCTTATTAGTGTTTGTAATGAGAGTCATACACAGCACCTTATTAGTGTTTGTAATGAGAGTCATACACTGGATAGCACAACATTATTAGTGTTTGTAATGAGAGTCATACACTGGATAGCACAACCTTATTAGTGTTTGTAATGAGAGTCATACACAGGATAGCACAAAATTATTAGTGTTTGTAATGAGAGTCATACACTGGATAGCACAACCTTATTAGTGTTTGTAATGAGAGTCATACACTGGATAGCACAACTTATTAGTGTTTGTAATGAGAGTCATACACTGGATAGCACAACCTTATTAGTGTTTGTAATGAGAGTCATACACTGGATAGCACAACCTTATTAGTGTTTGTAATGAGAGTCATACACTGGATAGCACAACCTTATTAGTGTTTGTAATGAGAGTCATACACTGGATAGCACAACCTTATTAGTGTTTGTAATGAGAGTCATACACTGGATAGCACAACCTTATTAGTGTTTGTAATGAGAGTCATACACTGGATAGCACAACCTTATTAGTGTTTGTTTGTAATGATAGCACACCTTATTAGTGTTTGTAATGAGAGTCATACACTGGATAGCACAACCTTATTAGTGTTTGTAATGAGAGTCATACACTGGATAGCACAACATTATTAGTGTTTGTAATGAGAGTCATACACTGGATAGCACAACCTTATTAGTGTTTGTAATGAGAGTCATACACTGGATAGCACAACTTATTATTAGTGTTTGTAATGAGAGTCATACACTGGATAGCACAACCTTATTAGTGTTTGTAATGAGAGTCATACACTGGATAGCACAACCTTATTAGTGTTTGTAATGAGAGTCATACACTGGATAGCACAACATTATTAGTGTTTGTAATGAGAGTCATACACTGGATAGCACAACCTTATTAGTGTTTGTAATGAGAGTCATACACTGGATAGCACAACCTTATTAGTGTAATGAGAGTCATACACTGGATAGCACAACCTTATTAGTGTTTGTAATGAGAGTCATAGCACACTGGATAGCACAACTTATTAGTGTTTGTAATGAGAGTCATACACTGGATAGCACAACCTTATTAGTGTTTGTAATGAGAGTCATACACTGGATAGCACAACCTTATTAGTGTTTGTAATGAGAGTCATACACTGGATAGCACAACCTTATTAGTGTTTGTAATGAGAGTCATACACTGGATAGCACAACCTTATTAGTGTTTGTAATGAGAGTCATACACTGGATAGCACAACCTTATTAGTGTTTGTAATGAGAGTCATACACTGGATAGCACAACCTTATTAGTGTTTGTAATGAGAGTCATACACTGGATAGCACAACCTTATTAGTGTTTGTAATGAGAGTCATACACTGGATAGCACAACTTATTAGTGTTTGTAATGAGAGTCATACACTGGATAGCACAACCTTATTAGTGTTTGTAATGAGAGTCATACACTGGATAGCACAACCTTATTAGTGTTTGTAATGAGAGTCATACACTGGATAGCACAACCTTATTAGTGTTTGTAATGAGAGTCATACACTGGATAGCACAACCTTATTAGTGTTTGTAATGAGAGTCATACACTGGATAGCACAACCTTATTAGTGTTTGTAATGAGAGTCATACACTGGATAGCACAACCTTATTAGTGTTTGTCATACACTGGATAGCACAACATTATGGATAATGTAATGGGAGTCATACACTGGATAGCACAACCTTATTAGTGTTTGTAATGAGAGTCATACACTGGATAGCACAACCTTATTAGTGTTTGTAATGAGAGTCATACACTGGATAGCACAACCTTATTAGTGTTTGTAATGAGAGTCATACACTGGATAGCACAACCTTATTAGTGTTTGTAATGAGAGTCATACACTGGATAGCACAACCTTATTAGTGTTTGTAATGAGAGTCATACACTGGATAGCACAACCTTATTAGTGTTTGTAATGAGAGTCATACACTGGATAGCACAACTTATTAGTGTTTTATTAGATAGTTAGTGTTTGTAATGAGAGTCATACACTGGATAGCACAACCTTATTAGTGTTTGTAATGAGAGTCATACACTGGATAGCACAACCTTATTAGTGTTTGTAATGAGAGTCATACACTGGATAGCACAACCTTATTAGTGTTTGTAATGAGAGTCATACACTGGATAGCACAACCTTATTAGTGTTTGTAATGAGAGTCATACACTGGATAGCACAACCTTATTAGTGTTTGTAATGAGAGTCATACACTGGATAGCACAACATTATTAGTGTTTGTAATGAGAGTCATACACTGGATAGCACAACCTTATTAGTGTTTGTAATGAGAGTCATACACTGGATAGCACAACCTTATTAGTGTTTGTAATGAGAGTCATACACTGGATAGCACAACCTTATTAGTGTTTGTAATGAGAGTCATACACTGGATAGCACAACCTTATTAGTGTTTGTAATGAGAGTCATACACTGGATAGCACAACCTTATTAGTGTTTGTAATGAGAGTCATACACTGGATAGCACAACCTTATTAGTGTTTGTAATGAGAGTCATACACTGGATAGCACAACCTTATTAGTGTTTGTAATGAGAGTCATACACTGGATAGCACAACCTTATTAGTGTTTGTAATGAGAGTCATACACTGGATAGCACAACCTTATTAGTGTTTGTAATGAGAGTCATACACTGGATAGCACAACATTATTAGTGTTTGTAATGAGAGTCATACATGATAGCACAACATTATTAGTGTTTGTAATGAGAGTCATACACTGGATAGCACAACCTTATTAGTGTTTGTAATGAGAGTCATACACTGGATAGCACAACCTTATTAGTGTTTGTAATGAGAGTACACTGGATACACTTATTAGTGATGAGAGTCATACACTGGATAGCACAACCTTATTAGTGTTTGTAATGAGAGTCATACACTGGATAGCACAACCTTATTAGTGTTTGTAATGAGAGTCATACACTGGATAGCACAACCTTATTAGTGTTTGTAATGAGAGTCATACACTGGATAGCACAACAATTATTAGTGTTTGTAATGAGAGTCATACACTGGATAGCACAACCTTATTAGTGTTTGTAATGAGAGTCATACACTGGATAGCACAACCTTATTAGTGTTTGTAATGAGAGTCATACACTGGATAGCACAACCTTATTAGTGTTTGTAATGAGAGTCATACACTGGATAGCACAACCTTATTAGTGTTTGTAATGAGAGTCATACACTGGATAGCACAACCTTATTAGTGTTTGTAATGAGAGTCATACACTGGATAGCACAACATTATTAGTGTTTGTAATGAGAGTCATACACTGGATAGCACAACCTTATTAGTGTTTGTAATGAGAGTCATACACTGGATAGCACAACCTTATTAGTGTTTGTAATGAGAGTCATACACTGGATAGCACAACCTTATTAGTGTTTGTAATGAGAGTCATACACTGGATAGCACAACCTTATTAGTGTTTGTAATGAGAGTCATACACTGGATAGCACAACCTTATTAGTGTTTGTAATGAGAGTCATACACTGGATAGCACAACCTTATTAGTGTTTGTAATGAGAGTCATACACTGGATAGCACAACCTTATTAGTGTTTGTAATGAGAGTCATACACTGGATAGCACAACCTTATTAGTGTTTGTAATGAGAGTCATACACTGGATAGCACAACCTTATTAGTGTTTGTAATGAGAGTCATACACTGGATAGCACAACATTATTAGTGTTTGTAATGAGAGTCATACACTGGATAGCACAACCTTATTAGTGTTTGTAATGAGAGTCATACACTGGATAGCACAACCTTATTAGTGTTTGTAATGAGAGTCATACACTGGATAGCACAACCTTATTAGTGTTTGTAATGAGAGTCATACACTGGATAGCACAACCTTATTAGTGTTTGTAATGAGAGTCATACACTGGATAGCACAACCTTATTAGTGTTTGTAATGAGAGTCATACATAGCACATAGCACAATTATTAGTGTTTGTAATGAGAGGATAGCACAACCTTATTAGTGTTTGTAATGAGAGTCATACACTGGATAGCACAACCTTATTAGTGTTTGTAATGAGAGTCATACACTGGATAGCACAACCTTATTAGTGTTTGTAATGAGAGTCATACACTGGATAGCACAACCTTATTAGTGTTTGTAATGAGAGTCATACACTGGATAGCACAACCTTATTAGTGTTTGTAATGAGAGTCATACACTGGATAGCACAACATTATTAGTGTTTGTAATGAGAGTCAAGCACACCTTATTAGTGTTTGTAATGAGAGTCATACACTGGATAGCACAACCTTATTAGTGTTTGTAATGAGAGTCATACACTGGATAGCACAACCTTATTAGTGTTTGTAATGAGAGTCATACACTGGATAGCACAACCTTATTAGTGTTTGTAATGAGAGTCATACACTGGATAGCACAACCTTATTAGTGTTTGTAATGAGAGTCATACACTGGATAGCACAACATTATTAGTGTTTGTAATGAGAGTCATACACTGGATAGCACAACCTTATTAGTGTTTGTAATGAGAGTCATACACTGGATAGCACAACCTTATTAGTGTTTGTAATGAGAGTCATACACTGGATAGCACAACCTTATTAGTGTTTGTAATGAGAGTCATACACTGGATAGCACAACCTTATTAGTGTTTGTAATGAGAGTCACACACTGGATAGCACAACCTTATTAGTGTTTGTAATGAGAGTCATACACTGGATAGCACAACCTTATTAGTGTTTGTAATGAGAGTCATACACTGGATAGCACAACCTTATTAGTGTTTGTAATGAGAGTCATACACTGGATAGCACAACCTTATTAGTGTTTGTAATGAGAGTCATACACTGGATAGCACACTTATTAGTGTTTGTAATGAGAGTCATACACTGGATAGCACAACCTTATTAGTGTTTGTAATGAGAGTCATACACTGGATAGCACAACCTTATTAGTGTTTGTAATGAGAGTCATACACTGGATAGCACAACTTATTAGTGTTTGTAATGAGAGTCATACACTGGATAGCACAACCTTATTAGTGTTTGTAATGAGAGTCATACACTGGATAGCACAACCTTATTAGTGTTTGTAATGAGAGTCATACACTGGATAGCACAACCTTATTAGTGTTTGTAATGAGAGTCATACACTGGATAGCACAACAATTATTAGTGTTTGTAATGAGAGTCATACACTGGATAGCACAACCTTATTAGTGTTTGTAATGAGAGTCATACACTGGATAGCACAACCTTATTAGTGTTTGTAATGAGAGTCATACACTGGATAGCACAACTTATTAGTGTTTGTAATAGTCATACACTGGATAGCACCTTATTAGTGTTTGTAATGAGAGTCATACACTGGATAGCACAACCTTATTAGTGTTTGTAATGAGAGTCATACACTGGATAGCACAACCTTATTAGTGTTTGTAATGAGAGTCATACACTGGATAGCACAACCTTATTAGTGTTTGTAATGAGAGTCATACACTGGATAGCACAACCTTATTAGTGTTTGTAATGAGAGTCATACACTGGATAGCACAACCTTATTAGTGTTTGTAATGAGAGTCATACACTGGATAGCACAACCTTATTAGTGTTTGTAATGAGAGTTAGTGTTTGTAATGAGAGTCATACACTGGATAGCACAACTTATTAGTGTTTGTAATGAGAGTCATACACTGGATAGCACAACCTTATTAGTGTTTGTAATGAGAGTCATACACTGGATAGCACAACCTTATTAGTGTTTGTAATGAGAGTCATACACTGGATAGCACAACCTTATTAGTGTTTGTAATGAGAGTCATACACTGGATAGCACAACCTTATTAGTGTTTGTAATGAGAGTCATACACTGGATAGCACAACATTATTAGTGTTTGTAATGAGAGTCATAGCACACTGTTTGATAGTCATACACAGCACCTTATTAGTGTTTGTAATGAGAGTCATACACTGGATAGCACAACCTTATTAGTGTTTGTAATGAGAGTCATACACTGGATAGCACAACCTTATTAGTGTTTGTAATGAGAGTCATACACTGGATAGCACAACCTTATTAGTGTTTGTAATGAGAGTCATACACTGGATAGCACAACCTTATTAGTGTTTGTAATGAGAGTCATACACTGGATAGCACAACCTTATTAGTGTTTGTAATGAGAGTCATACACTGGATAGCACAACCTTATTAGTGTTTGTAATGAGAGTCATACACTGGATAGCACAACCTTATTAGTGTTTGTAATGAGAGTCATACACTGGATAGCACAACCTTATTAGTGTTTGTAATGAGAGTCATACACTGGATAGCACAACCTTATTAGTGTTTGTAATGAGAGTCATACACTGGAGAGCACACACTTATTAGTGTTTGTAATGAGAGTCATACACTGGATAGCACAACCTTATTAGTGTTTGTAATGAGAGTCATACACTGGATAGCACAACCTTATTAGTGTTTGTAATGAGAGTCATACACTGGATAGCACAACCTTATTAGTGTTTGTAATGAGAGTCATACACTGGATAGCACAACATTATTAGTGTTTGTAATGAGAGTCATACACTGGATAGCACAACCTTATTAGTGTTTGTAATGAGAGTCATACACTGGATAGCACAACATTATTAGTGTTTGTAATGAGAGTCATACACTGGATAGCACAACCTTATTAGTGTTTGTAATGAGAGTCATACACTGGATAGCACAACCTTATTAGTGTTTGTAATGAGAGTCATACACTGGATAGCAGTCATACACTGGATAGCACAACCTTATTAGTGTTTGTAATGAGAGTCAAACACTGGATAGCACAACCTTATTAGTGTTTGTAATGAGAGTCATACACTGGATAGCACAACCTTATTAGTGTTTGTAATGAGAGTCATACACTGGATAGCACAACCTTATTAGTGTTTGTAATGAGAGTCATACACTGGATAGCACAACCTTATTAGTGTTTGTAATGAGAGTCATACACTGGATAGCACAACCTTATTAGTGTTTGTAATGAGAGTCATACACTGGATAGCACAACCTTATTAGTGTTTGTAATGAGAGTCATACACTGGATAGCACAACCTTATTAGTGTTTGTAATGAGAGTCATACACTGGATAGCACAACCTTATTAGTGTTTGTAATGAGAGTCATACACTGGATAGCACAACCTTATTAGTGTTTGTAATGAGAGTCATACACTGGATAGCACAACCTTATTAGTGTTTGTAATGAGAGTCATACACTGGATAGCACAACCTTATTAGTGTTTGTAATGAGAGTCATACACTGGATAGCACAACATTATTAGTGTTTGTAATGAGAGTGAGAGTGTAATGAGAGTCATACACTGGATAGCACAACCTTATTAGTGTTTGTAATGAGAGTCATACACTGGATAGCACAACCTTATTAGTGTTTGTAATGAGAGTCATACACTGGATAGCACAACCTTATTAGTGTTTGTAATGAGAGTCATACACTGGATAGCACAACCTTATTAGTGTTTGTAATGAGAGTCATACACTGGATAGCACAACAACCTTATTAGTGTTTGTAATGAGAGTCATACACTGGATAGCACAACCTTATTAGTGTTTGTAATGAGAGTCATACACTGGATAGCACAACCTTATTAGTGTTTGTAATGAGAGTCATACACTGGATAGCACAACCTTATTAGTGTTTGTAATGAGAGTCATACACTGGATAGCACAACCTTATTAGTGTTTGTAATGAGAGTCATACACTGGATAGCACAACCTTATTAGTGTTTGTAATGAGAGTCATACACTGGATAGCACAACCTTATTAGTGTTTGTAATGAGAGTCATACACTGGATAGCACAACCTTATTAGTGTTTGTAATGAGAGTCATACACTGGATAGCACAACCTTATTAGTGTTTGTAATGAGAGTCATACACTGGATTATTAGTGTTTGTAATGAGAGTCATACACTGGATAGCACAACCTTATTAGTGTTTGTAATGCTAGTCATACACTGGAGAGCACAACCTTCTTAGTGTTTGTAATGAGAGTCATACACTGGATAGCACAACCTTATTAGTGTTTGTAATGCGAGTCCTACACTGGAGAGCACAACCTTATTATTGTTTGTAATGAGAGTCAGTCATACACTGGATAGCACAGCACAACCTTATTAGTGTTTGTAATGAGAGTCATACACTGGATAGCACAACAATTATTAGTGTTTGTAATGAGAGTCATACACTGGATAGCACAACCTTATTAGTGTTTGTAATGAGAGTCATACACTGGATAGCACAACCTTATTAGTGTTTGTAATGAGAGTCATACACTGGATAGCACAACCTTATTAGTGTTTGTAATGAGAGTCATACACTGGATAGCACAACATTATTAGTGTTTGTAATGAGAGTCATACACTGGATAGCACAACATTATTAGTGTTTGTAATGAGAGTCATACACTGGATAGCACAACCTTATTAGTGTTTGTAATGAGAGTCATACACTTAGCACAACCTTATTAGTGTTTGTAATGAGAGTCATACACTGGATAGCACAACCTTATTAGTGTTTGTAATGAGAGTCATACACTGGATAGCACAACCTTATTAGTGTTTGTAATGAGAGTCATACACTGGATAGCACAACCTTATTAGTGTTTGTAATGAGAGTCATACACTGGATAGCACAACCTTATTAGTGTTTGTAATGAGAGTCATACACTGGATAGCACAACCTTATTAGTGTTTGTAATGAGAGTCATACACTGGATAGCACAACCTTATTAGTGTTTGTAATGAGAGTCATACACTGGATAGCACAACCTTATTAGTGTTTGTAATGAGAGTCATACACTGGATAGCACAACCTTATTAGTGTTTGTAATGAGAGTCATACACTGGATAGCACAACCTTATTAGTGTTTGTAATGAGAGTCATACACTGGATAGCACAACAACTTATTAGTGTTTGTAATGAGAGTCATACACTGGATAGCACAACCTTATTAGTGTTTTATTAGTGTTTGTAATGAGAGTCATACACTGGATAGCACAACCTTATTAGTGTTTGTAATGAGAGTCATACACTGGATAGCACAACCTTATTAGTGTTTGTAATGAGAGTCATACACTGGATAGCACAACCTTATTAGTGTTTGTAATGAGAGTCATACACTGGATAGCACAACCTTATTAGTGTTTGTAATGAGAGTCATACACTGGATAGCACAACCTTATTAGTGTTTGTAATGAGAGTCATACACTGGATAGCACAACCTTATTAGTGTTTGTAATGAGAGTCATACACTGGATAGCACAACCTTATTAGTGTTTGTAATGAGAGTCATACACTGGATAGCACAACCTTATTAGTGTTTGTAATGAGAGTCATACACTGGATAGCACACACCTTATTAGTGTTTGTAATGAGAGTCATACACTGGATAGCACAACCTTATTAGTGTTTGTAATGAGAGTCATACACTGGATAGCACAACCTTATTAGTGTTTGTAATGAGAGTCATACACTGGATAGCACAACCTTATTAGTATTTGTAATGAGAGTCACACTAAATAGCAAAAAATTATTAGTGTTTGTAATGAGAGTCATACACTGGATAGCACAACCTTATTAGTGTTTGTAATGAGAGTCATACACTGGATAGCACAACCTTATTAGTGTTTGTAATAAGAGTCATACACTGGATAGCACAACCTTATTAGTGTTTGTAATGAGAGTCATACACTGGATAGCACAACCTTATTAGTGTTTGTAATGAGAGTCATACACTGGATAGCACAACCTTATTAGTGTTTGTAATGAGAGTCATACACTGGATAGCACAACCTTATTAGTGTTTGTAATGAGAGTCATACACTGGATAGCACAACCTTATTAGTGTTTGTAATGAGAGTCATACACTGGATAGCACAACCTTATTAGTGTTTGTAATGAGAGTCATACACTGGATAGCACAACCTTATTAGTGTTTGTAATGAGAGTCATACACTGGATAGCACAACATTATTAGTGTTTGTAATGAGAGTCATACACTGTTTGTAATAGTCATACACAACCTTATTAGTGTTTGTAATGAGAGTCATACACTGGATAGCACAACCTTATTAGTGTTTGTAATGAGAGTCATACACTGGATAGCACAACCTTATTAGTGTTTGTAATGAGAGTCATAGCACACTGTTTGATAGCACAACCTTATTAGTGTTTGTAATGAGAGTCATACACTGGATAGCACAACCTTATTAGTGTTTGTAATGAGAGTCATACACTGGATAGCACAACCTTATTAGTAATGAGAGTTTGATAGCACAACCTTATTAGTGTTTGTAATGAGAGTCATACACTGGATAGCACAACCTTATTAGTGTTTGTAATGAGAGTCATACACTGGATAGCACAACCTTATTAGTGTTTGTAATGAGAGTCATACACTGGATAGCACAACCTTATTAGTGTTTGTAATGAGAGTCATACACTGGATAGCACAACCTTATTAGTGTTTGTAATGAGAGTCATACACTGGATAGCACAACCTTATTAGTGTTTGTAATGAGAGTCATACACTGGATAGCACAACCTTATTAGTGTTTGTAATGAGAGTCATACACTGGATAGCACAACCTTATTAGTGTTTGTAATGAGAGTCATACACTGGATAGCACAACCTTATTAGTGTTTGTAATGAGAGTCATACACTGGATAGCACAACCTTATTAGTGTTTGTAATGAGAGTCATACACTGGATAGCACAACCTTATTAGTGTTTGTAATGAGAGTCATACACTGGATAGCACAACCTTATTAGTGTTTGTAATGAGAGTCATCACTGGATAGCACAACTTATTAGTGTTTGTAATGAGAGTCATACACTGGATAGCACCTTATTAGTGTTTGTAATGAGAGTCATACACTGGATAGCACAACCTTATTAGTGTTTGTAATGAGAGTCATACACTGGATAGCACAACTGGATTATTAGTGTTTGTAATGAGAGTCATACACTGGATAGCACAACCTTATTAGTGTTTGTAATGAGAGTCATACACTGGATAGCACAACCTTATTAGTGTTTGTAATGAGAGTCATACACTGGATAGCACAACCTTATTAGTGTTTGTAATGAGAGTCATACACTGGATAGCACAACCTTATTAGTGTTTGTAATGAGAGTCATACACTGGATAGCACAACCTTATTAGTGTTTGTAATGAGAGTCATACACTGGATAGCACAACCTTATTAGTGTTTGTAATGAGAGTCATACACTGGATAGCACAACCTTATTAGTGTTTGTAATGAGAGTCATACACTGGATAGCACAACCTTATTAGTGTTTGTAATGAGAGTCATACACTGGATAGCACAACCTTATTAGTGTTTGTAATGAGAGTCATACACTGGATAGCACAACCTTATTAGTGTTTGTAATGAGAGTCATACACTGGATAGCACAACATTATTAGTGTTTGTAATGAGAGTCATACACTGGATAGCACAACATTAGTGTTTGTAATGAGAGCACTGGATAGCACAACTTATTAGTGTTTGTAATGAGAGTCATACACTGGATAGCACAACCTTATTAGTGTTTGTAATGAGAGTCATACACTGGATAGCACAACCTTATTATTAGTGTTTGTAATGAGAGTCATACACTGGATAGCACAACCTTATTAGTGTTTGTAATGAGAGTCATACACTGGATAGCACAACCTTATTAGTGTTTGTAATGAGAGTCATACACTGGATAGCACAACCTTATTAGTGTTTGTAATGAGAGTCATACACTGGATAGCACAACTTATTATTAGTGTTTGTAATGAGAGTCATACACTGGATAGCACAACCTTATTAGTGTTTGTAATGAGAGTCATACACTGGATAGCACAACCTTATTAGTGTTTGTAATGAGAGTCATACACTGGATAGCACAACCTTATTAGTGTTTGTAATGAGAGTCATACACTGGATAGCACAACATTATTATTAGTGTTTGTAATGAGAGTCATACACTGGATAGCACAACCTTATTAGTGTTTGTAATGAGAGTCATACACTGGATAGCACAACCTTATTAGTGTTTGTAATGAGAGTCATACACTGGATAGCACAACCTTATTAGTGTTTGTAATGAGAGTCATACACTGGATAGCACAACCTTATTAGTGTTTGTAATGAGAGTCATACACTGGATAGCACAACCTTATTAGTGTTTGTAATGAGAGTCATACACTGGATAGCACAACCTTATTAGTGTTTGTAATGAGAGTCATACACTGGAGAGCACACACTTATTAGTGTTTGTAATGAGAGTCATACACTGGATAGCACAACCTTATTAGTGTTTGTAATGAGAGTCATACACTGGATAGCACAACCTTATTAGTGTTTGTAATTAGTGTTTGTAATGAGAGTCATACACTGGATAGCACAACCTTATTAGTGTTTGTAATGAGAGTCATACACTGGATAGCACAACATTATTAGTGTTTGTAATGAGAGTCATACACTGGATAGCACAACCTTATTAGTGTTTGTAATGAGAGTCATACACTGGATAGCACAACCTTATTAGTGTTTGTAATGAGAGTCATACACTGGATAGCACAACCTTATTAGTGTTTGTAATGAGAGTCATACACTGGATAGCACAACCTTATTAGTGTTTGTAATGAGAGTCATACACTGGATAGCACAACCTTATTAGTGTTTGTAATGAGAGTCATACACTGGATAGCACAACCTTATTAGTGTTTGTAATGAGAGTCATACACTGGATAGCACAACCTTATTAGTGTTTGTAATGAGAGTCATACACTGGATAGCACAACCTTATTAGTGTTTGTAATGAGAGTCTGGATACACTGGATAGCACAACCTTATTAGTGTTTGTAATGAGAGTCATACACTGGATAGCACAACCTTATTAGTGTTTGTAATGAGAGTCATACACTGGATAGCACAACCTTATTAGTGTTTGTAATGAGAGTCATACACTGGATAGTCATACACGGATAGCACAACATTATTAGTGTTTGTAATGAGAGTCATACACTGGATAGCACAACCTTATTAGTGTTTGTAATGAGAGTCATACACTGGATAGCACAACCTTATTAGTGTTTGTAATGAGAGTCATACACTGGATAGCACAACCTTATTAGTGTTTGTAATGAGAGTCATACACTGGATAGCACAACCTTATTAGTGTTTGTAATGAGAGTCATACACTGGATAGCACAACCTTATTAGTGTTTGTAATGATAGCAGTCAGAGAGTCATACACTGGATAGCACAACCTTATTAGTGTTTGTAATGAGAGTCATACACTGGATAGCACAACCTTATTAGTGTTTGTAATGAGAGTCATACACTGGATAGCACAACCTTATTAGTGTTTGTAATGAGAGTCATACACTGGATAGCACAACCTTATTAGTGTTTGTAATGAGAGTCATACACTGGATAGCACAACCTTATTAGTGTTTGTAATGAGAGTCATACACTGGATAGCACAACCTTATTAGTGTTTGTAATGAGAGTCATACAGATAGCAGTCATACACTGGATAGCACAATTATTAGTGTTTGTAATGAGAGTCATACACTGGATAGCACAACCTTATTAGTGTTTGTAATGAGAGTCATACACTGGATAGCACAACCTTATTAGTGTTTGTAATGAGAGTCATACACTGGATAGCACAACACTGGATAGCACAATTATTAGTGTTTGTAATGAGAGTCATACACTGGATAGCACAACCTTATTAGTGTTTGTAATGAGAGTCATACACTGGATAGCACAACCTTATTAGTGTTTGTAATGAGAGTCATACACTGGATAGCACAACCTTATTAGTGTTTGTAATGAGAGTCATACACTGGATAGCACAACCTTATTAGTGTTTGTAATGAGAGTCATACACTGGATAGCACAACCTTATTAGTGTTTGTAATGAGAGTCATACACTGGATAGCACAACCTTATTAGTGTTTGTAATGAGAGTCATACACTGGATAGCACAACCTTATTAGTGTTTGTAATGAGAGTCATACACTGGATAGCACAACATTATTAGTGTTTGTAATGAGAGTCATACACTGGATAGCACAACATTATTAGTGTTTGTAATGAGAGTCATACACTGGATAGCACAACCTTATTAGTGTTTGTAATGAGAGTCATACACTGGATAGCACAACCTTATTAGTGTTTGTAATGAGAGTCATACACTGGATAGCACAACCTTATTAGTGTTTGTAATGAGAGTCATACACTGGATAGCACAACCTTATTAGTGTTTGTAATGAGAGTCATACACTGGATAGCACAACCTTATTAGTGTTTGTAATGAGAGTCATACACTGGATAGCACAACCTTATTAGTGTTTGTAATGAGAGTCATACACTGGATAGCACAACCTTATTAGTGTTTGTAATGAGAGTCATACACTGGATAGCACAACCTTATTAGTGTTTGTAATGAGAGTCATACACTGGATAGCACAACCTTATTAGTGTTTGTAATGAGAGTCATACACTGGATAGCACAACCTTATTAGTGTTTGTAATCTAGGTCATACACTGGATAGCACAACCTTATTAGTGTTTGTAATGAGAGTCATACACTGGATAGCACAACCTTATTAGTGTTTGTAATGAGAGTCATACACTGGATAGCACAACCTTATTAGTGTTTGTAATGAGAGTCATACACTGGATAGCACAACCTTATTAGTGTTTGTAATGAGAGTCATACACTGGATAGCACAACCTTATTAGTGTTTGTAATGAGAGTCATACACACAACCTTATTAGTGTTTGTAATGAGAGTCATACACTGGATAGCACAACCTTATTAGTGTTTGTAATGAGAGTCATACACTGGATAGCACAACCTTATTAGTGTTTGTAATGAGAGTCATACACTGGATAGCACAACCTTATTAGTGTTTGTAATGAGAGTCATACACTGGATAGCACAACCTTATTAGTGTTTGTAATGAGAGTCATACACTGGATAGCACAACCTTATTAGTGTTTGTAATGAGAGTCATACACTGGATAGCACAACCTTATTAGTGTTTGTAATGAGTCATACACTGGAGCACAACCTTATTAGTGTTTGTAATGAGAGTCATACACTGGATAGCACAACCTTATTAGTGTTTGTAATGAGAGTCATACACTGGATAGCACAACCTTATTAGTGTTTGTAATGAGAGTCATACACTGGATAGCACAACCTTATTAGTGTTTGTAATGAGAGTCATACACTGGATAGCACAACCTTATTAGTGTTTGTAATGAGAGTCATACACTGGATAGCACAACCTTATTAGTGTTTGTAATGAGAGTCATACACTGGATAGCACAACCTTATTAGTGTTTGTAATGAGAGTCATACACTGGATAGCACAACCTTATTAGTGTTTGTAATGAGAGTCATACACTGGATAGCACAACCTTATTAGTGTTTGTAATGAGAGTCATACACTGGATAGCACAACCTTATTAGTGTTTGTAATGAGAGTCATACACTGGATAGCACAACCTTATTAGTGTTTGTAATGAGAGTCATACACTGGATAGCACAACCTTATTAGTGTTTGTAATGAGAGTCATACACTGGATAGCACAACCTTATTAGTGTTTGTAATGAGAGTCATACACTGGATAGCACAACATTATTAGTGTTTGTAATGAGAGTCATACACTGGATAGCACAACCTTATTAGTGTTTGTAATGAGAGTCATACACTGGATAGCACAACCTTATTAGTGTTTGTAATGAGAGTCATACACTGGATAGCACAACCTTATTAGTGTTTGTAATGAGAGTCATACACTGGATAGCACAACAACCTTATTAGTGTTTGTAATGAGAGTCATACACTGGATAGCACAACCTTATTAGTGTTTGTAATGAGAGTCACAACACTGTTTGATAGCACAATAGCTTATTAGTGTTTGTAATGAGAGTCATACACTGGATAGCACAACCTTATTAGTGTTTGTAATGAGAGTCATACACTGGATAGCACAACCTTATTAGTGTTTGTAATGAGAGTCATACACTGGATAGCACAACCTTATTAGTGTTTGTAATGAGAGTCATACACTGGATAGCACAACCTTATTAGTGTTTGTAATGAGAGTCATACACTGGATAGCACAACCTTATTAGTGTTTGTAATGAGAGTCATACACTGGATAGCACAACCTTATTAGTGTTTGTAATGAGAGTCATACACTGGATAGCACAACCTTATTAGTGTTTGTAATGAGAGTCATACACTGGATAGCACAACCTTATTAGTGTTTGTAATGAGAGTCATACACTGGATAGCACAACCTTATTAGTGTTTGTAATGAGAGTCATACACTGGATAGCACAACCTTATTAGTGTTTGTAATGAGAGTCATACACTGGATAGCACAACCTTATTAGTGTTTGTAATGAGAGTCATACACTGGATAGCACAACCTTATTAGTGTTTGTAATGAGAGTACACTGGATAGCACAACTTATTAGTGTTTGTAATGAGAGTCATACACTGGATAGCACAACCTTATTAGTGTTTGTAATGAGAGTCATACACTGGATAGCACAACCTTATTAGTGTTTGTAATGAGAGTCATACACTGGATAGCACAACCTTATTAGTGTTTGTAATGAGAGTCATACACTGGATAGCACAACCTTATTAGTGTTTGTAATGAGAGTCATACACTGGATAGCACAACCTTATTAGTGTTTGTAATGAGAGTCATACACTGGATAGCACAACCTTATTAGTGTTTGTAATGAGAGTCATACACTGGATAGCACAACCTTATTAGTGTTTGTAATGAGAGTCATACACTGGATAGCACAACCTTATTAGTGTTTGTAATGAGAGTCATACACTGGATAGCACAACCTTATTAGTGTTTGTAATGAGAGTCATACACTGGATAGCACAACCTTATTAGTGTTTGTAATGAGAGTCATACACTGGATAGCACAACCTTATTAGTGTTTGTAATGAGAGTCATACACTGGATAGCACAACCTTATTAGTGTTTGTAATGAGAGTCATACACTGGATAGCACAACCTTATTAGTGTTTGTAATGAGAGTCATACACTGGATAGCACAACCTTATTAGTGTTTGTAATGAGAGTCATACACTGGATAGCACAACCTTATTAGTGTTTGTAATGAGAGTCATACACTGGATAGCACAACCTTATTAGTGTTTGTAATGAGAGTCATACACTGGATAGCACAACCTTATTAGTGTTTGTAATGAGAGTCATACACTGGATAGCACAACCTTATTAGTGTTTGTAATGAGAGTCATACACTGGATAGCACAACCTTATTAGTGTTTGTAATGAGAGTCATACACTGGATAGCACAACCTTATTAGTGTTTGTAATGAGAGTCATACACTGGATAGCACAACCTTATTAGTGTTTGTAATGAGAGTCATACACTGGATAGCACAACCTTATTAGTGTTTGTAATGAGAGTCATACACTGGATAGCACAACCTTATTAGTGTTTGTAATGAGAGTCATACACTGGATAGCACAACCTTATTAGTGTTTGTAATGAGAGTCATACACTGGATAGCACAACCTTATTAGTGTTTGTAATGAGAGTCATACACTGGATAGCACAACCTTATTAGTGTTTGTAATGAGAGTCATAACCTTATTAGTGTTTGTAATGAGAGTCATACACTGGATAGCACAACCTTATTAGTGTTTGTAATGAGAGTCATACACTGGATAGCACAACCTTATTAGTGTTTGTAATGAGAGTCATACACTGGATAGCACAACCTTATTAGTGTTTGTAATGAGAGTCATACACTGGATAGCACAACCTTATTAGTGTTTGTAATGAGAGTCATACACTGGATAGCACAACTGGATAGCACAACCTTATTAGTGTTTGTAATGAGAGTCACACACTGGATAGCACAACCTTATTAGTGTTTGTAATGAGAGTCATACACTGGATAGCACAACCTTATTAGTGTTTCATACACTGGATAGCACAACCTTATTAGTGTTTGTAATGAGAGTCATACACTGGATAGCACAACCTTATTAGTGTTTGTAATGAGAGTCATACACTGGATAGCACAACCTTATTAGTGTTTGTAATGAGAGTCATACACTGGATAGCACAACCTTATTAGTGTTTGTAATGAGAGTCATACACTGGATAGCACAACCTTATTAGTGTTTGTAATGAGAGTCATACACTGGATAGCACAACCTTATTAGTGTTTGTAATGAGAGTCTGGATAGCACACCTTATTAGTGTTTGTAATGAGAGTCATACACTGGATAGCACAACTTATTAGTGTTTGTAATGAGAGTCATACACTGGATAGCACAACCTTATTAGTGTTTGTAATGAGAGTCATACACTGGATAGCACAACCTTATTAGTGTTTGTAATGAGAGTCATACACTGGATAGCACAACCTTATTAGTGTTTGTAATGAGAGTCATACACTGGATAGCACAACCTTATTAGTGTTTGTAATGAGAGTCATACACTAAATAGCACAACATTATTAGTGTTTGTAATGAGAGTCATACACTGGATAGCACAACCTTATTAGTGTTTGTAATGAGAGTCATACACTGGATAGCACAACCTTATTAGTGTTTTGGAATGAGAGTCATACACTGGATAGCACAACCTTATTAGTGTTTGTAATGAGAGTCATACACTGGATAGCACAACCTTATTAGTGTTTGTAATGAGAGTCATACACTGGATAGCACAACCTTATTAGTGTTTGTAATGAGAGTCATACACTGGATAGCACAACCTTATTAGTGTTTGTAATGAGAGTCATACACTGGATAGCACAACCTTATTAGTGTTTGTAATGAGAGTCATACACTGGATAGCACAACCTTATTAGTGTTTGTAATGAGAGTCATACACTGGATAGCACAACCTTATTAGTGTTTGTAATGAGAGTCATACACTGGATAGCACAACCTTATTAGTGTTTGTAATGAGAGTCATACACTGGATAGCACAACCTTATTAGTGTTTGTAATGAGAGTCATACACTGGATAGCACAACCTTATTAGTGTTTGTAATGAGAGTCATACACTGGATAGCACAACATTATTAGTGTTTGTAATGAGAGTCATACACTGGATAGCACAACCTTATTAGTGTTTGTAATGAGAGTCATACACTGGAGAGCACAACCTTATTAGTGTTTGTAATGAGAGTCATACACTGGATAGCACAACCTTATTAGTGTTTGTAATGAGAGTCATACACTGGATAGCACAACCTTATTAGTGTTTGTAATGAGAGTCATACACTGGATAGCACAACCTTATTAGTGTTTGTAATGAGAGTCATACACTGGATAGCACAACCTTATTAGTGTTTGTAATGAGAGTCATACACTGGATAGCACAACCTTATTAGTGTTTGTAATGAGAGTCATACACTGGATAGCACAACCTTATTAGTGTTTGTAATGAGAGTCATACACTGGATAGCACAACCTTATTAGTGTTTGTAATGAGAGTCATACACTGGATAGCACAACCTTATTAGTGTTTGTAATGAGAGTCATACACTGGATAGCACAACCTTATTAGTGTTTGTAATGAGAGTCATACACTGGATAGCACAACCTTATTAGTGTTTGTAATGAGAGTCATACACTGGATAGCACAACCTTATTAGTGTTTGTAATGAGAGTCATACACTGGATAGCACAACCTTATTAGTGTTTGTAATGAGAGTCATACACTGGATAGCACAACCTTATTAGTGTTTGTAATGAGAGTCATACACTGGATAGCACAACCTTATTAGTGTTTGTAATGAGAGTCATACACTGGATAGCACAACCTTATTAGTGTTTGTAATGAGAGTCATACACTGGATAGCACAACCTTATTAGTGTTTGTAATGAGAGTCATACACTGGATAGCACAACCTTATTAGTGTTTGTAATGAGAGTCATACACTGGATAGCACAACCTTATTAGTGTTTGTAATGAGAGTCATACACTGGATAGCACAACCTTATTAGTGTTTGTAATGAGAGTCATACACTGGATAGCACAACCTTATTAGTGTTTGTAATGAGAGTCATACACTGGATAGCACAACCTTATTAGTGTTTGTAATGAGAGTCATACACTGGATAGCACAACCTTATTAGTGTTTGTAATGAGAGTCATACACTGGATAGCACAACCTTATTAGTGTTTGTAATGAGAGTCATACACTGGATAGCACAACCTTATTAGTGTTTGTAATGAGAGTCATACACTGGATAGCACAACCTTATTAGTGTTTGTAATGAGAGTCATACACTGGATAGCACAACCTTATTAGTGTTTGTAATGAGAGTCATACACTGGATAGCACAACCTTATTAGTGTTTGTAATGAGAGTCATACACTGGATAGCACAACCTTATTAGTGTTTGTAATGAGAGTCATACACTGGATAGCACAACCTTATTAGTGTTTGTAATGAGAGTCATACACTGGATAGCACAACCTTATTAGTGTTTGTAATGAGAGTCATACACTGGATAGCACAACCTTATTAGTGTTTGTAATGAGAGTCATACACTGGATAGCACAACCTTATTAGTGTTTGTAATGAGAGTCATACACTGGATAGCACAACCTTATTAGTGTTTGTAATGAGAGTCATACACTGGATAGCACAACCTTATTAGTGTTTGTAATGAGAGTCATACACTGGATAGCACAACCTTATTAGTGTTTGTAATGAGAGTCATACACTGGATAGCACAACCTTATTAGTGTTTGTAATGAGAGTCATACACTGGATAGCACAACCTTATTAGTGTTTGTAATGAGAGTCATACACTGGATAGCACAACCTTATTAGTGTTTGTAATGAGAGTCATACACTGGATAGCACAACCTTATTAGTGTTTGTAATGAGAGTCATACACTGGATAGCACAACCTTATTAGTGTTTGTAATGAGAGTCATACACTGGATAGCACAACCTTATTAGTGTTTGTAATGAGAGTCATACACTGGATAGCACAACCTTATTAGTGTTTGTAATGAGAGTCATACACTGGATAGCACAACCTTATTAGTGTTTGTAATGAGAGTCATACACTGGATAGCACAACCTTATTAGTGTTTGTAATGAGAGTCATACACTGGATAGCACAACCTTATTAGTGTTTGTAATGAGAGTCATACACTGGATAGCACAACCTTATTAGTGTTTGTAATGAGAGTCATACACTGGATAGCACAACCTTATTAGTGTTTGTAATGAGAGTCATACACTGGATAGCACAACATTAGTGTTTGGAGTAGCACAACCTTATTAGTGTTTGTAATGAGAGTCATACACTGGATAGCACAACCTTATTAGTGTTTGTAATGAGAGTCATACACTGGATAGCACAACCTTATTAGTGTTTGTAATGAGAGTCATACACTGGATAGCACAACCTTATTAGTGTTTGTAATGAGAGTCATACACTGGATAGCACAACCTTATTAGTGTTTGTAATGAGAGTCATACACTGGATAGCACAACCTTATTAGTGTTTGTAATGAGAGTCATACACTGGATAGCACAACCTTATTAGTGTTTGTAATGAGAGTCATACACTGGATAGCACAACCTTATTAGTGTTTGTAATGAGAGTCATACACTGGATAGCACAACCTTATTAGTGTTTGTAATGAGAGTCATACACTGGATAGCACAACCTTATTAGTGTTTGTAATGAGAGTCATACACTGGATAGCACAACCTTATTAGTGTTTGTAATGAGAGTCATACACTGGATAGCACAACCTTATTAGTGTTTGTAATGAGAGTCATACACTGGATAGCACAACCTTATTAGTGTTTGTAATGAGAGTCATACACTGGATAGCACAACCTTATTAGTGTTTGTAATGAGAGTCATACACTGGATAGCACAACCTTATTAGTGTTTGTAATGAGAGTCATACACTGGATAGCACAACCTTATTAGTGTTTGTAATGAGAGTCATACACTGGATAGCACAACCTTATTAGTGTTTGTAATGAGAGTCATACACTGGATAGCACAACCTTATTAGTGTTTGTAATGAGAGTCATACACTGGATAGCACAACCTTATTAGTGTTTGTAATGAGAGTCATACACTGGATAGCACAACCTTATTAGTGTTTGTAATGAGAGTCATACACTGGATAGCACAACCTTATTAGTGTTTGTAATGAGAGTCATACACTGGATAGCACAACATTATTAGTGTTTGTAATGAGAGTCATACACTGGATAGCACAACCTTATTAGTGTTTGTAATGAGAGTCATACACTGGATAGCACAACCTTATTAGTGTTTGTAATGAGAGTCATACACTGGATAGCACAACCTTATTAGTGTTTGTAATGAGAGTCATACACTGGATAGCACAACCTTATTAGTGTTTGTAATGAGAGTCATACACTGGATAGCACAACCTTATTAGTGTTTGTAATGAGAGTCATACACTGGATAGCACAACCTTATTAGTGTTTGTAATGAGAGTCATACACTGGATAGCACAACCTTATTAGTGTTTGTAATGAGAGTCATACACTGGATAGCACAACCTTATTAGTGTTTGTAATGAGAGTCATACACTGGATAGCACAACCTTATTAGTGTTTGTAATGAGAGTCATACACTGGATAGCACAACCTTATTAGTGTTTGTAATGAGAGTCATACACTGGATAGCACAACCTTATTAGTGTTTGTAATGAGAGTCATACACTGGATAGCACAACCTTATTAGTGTTTGTAATGAGAGTCATACACTGGATAGCACAACCTTATTAGTGTTTGTAATGAGAGTCATACACTGGATAGCACAACCTTATTAGTGTTTGTAATGAGAGTCATACACTGGATAGCACAACCTTATTAGTGTTTGTAATGAGAGTCATACACTGGATAGCACAACCTTATTAGTGTTTGTAATGAGAGTCATACACTGGATAGCACAACCTTATTAGTGTTTGTAATGAGAGTCATACACTGGATAGCACAACCTTATTAGTGTTTGTAATGAGAGTCATACACTGGATAGCACAACCTTATTAGTGTTTGTAATGAGAGTCATACACTGGATAGCACAACCTTATTAGTGTTTGTAATGAGAGTCATACACTGGATAGCACAACCTTATTAGTGTTTGTAATGAGAGTCATACACTGGATAGCACAACCTTATTAGTGTTTGTAATGAGAGTCATACACTGGATAGCACAACCTTATTAGTGTTTGTAATGAGAGTCATACACTGGATAGCACAACCTTATTAGTGTTTGTAATGAGAGTCATACACTGGATAGCACAACCTTATTAGTGTTTGTAATGAGAGTCATACACTGGATAGCACAACCTTATTAGTGTTTGTAATGAGAGTCATACACTGGATAGCACAACCTTATTAGTGTTTGTAATGAGAGTCATACACTGGATAGCACAACCTTATTAGTGTTTGTAATGAGAGTCATACACTGGATAGCACAACCTTATTAGTGTTTGTAATGAGAGTCATACACTGGATAGCACAACCTTATTAGTGTTTGTAATGAGAGTCATACACTGGATAGCACAACCTTATTAGTGTTTGTAATGAGAGTCATACACTGGATAGCACAACCTTATTAGTGTTTGTAATGAGAGTCATACACTGGATAGCACAACCTTATTAGTGTTTGTAATGAGAGTCATACACTGGATAGCACAACCTTATTAGTGTTTGTAATGAGAGTCATACACTGGATAGCACAACCTTATTAGTGTTTGTAATGAGAGTCATACACTGGATAGCACAACCTTATTAGTGTTTGTAATGAGAGTCATACACTGGATAGCACAACCTTATTAGTGTTTGTAATGAGAGTCATACACTGGATAGCACAACCTTATTAGTGTTTGTAATGAGAGTCATACACTGGATAGCACAACCTTATTAGTGTTTGTAATGAGAGTCATACACTGGATAGCACAACCTTATTAGTGTTTGTAATGAGAGTCATACACTGGATAGCACAACCTTATTAGTGTTTGTAATGAGAGTCATACACTGGATAGCACAACCTTATTAGTGTTTGTAATGAGAGTCATACACTGGATAGCACAACCTTATTAGTGTTTGTAATGAGAGTCATACACTGGATAGCACAACCTTATTAGTGTTTGTAATGAGAGTCATACACTGGATAGCACAACCTTATTAGTGTTTGTAATGAGAGTCATACACTGGATAGCACAACCTTATTAGTGTTTGTAATGAGAGTCATACACTGGATAGCACAACCTTATTAGTGTTTGTAATGAGAGTCATACACTGGATAGCACAACCTTATTAGTGTTTGTAATGAGAGTCATACACTGGATAGCACAACCTTATTAGTGTTTGTAATGAGAGTCATACACTGGATAGCACAACCTTATTAGTGTTTGTAATGAGAGTCATACACTGGATAGCACAACCTTATTAGTGTTTGTAATGAGAGTCATACACTGGATAGCACAACCTTATTAGTGTTTGTAATGAGAGTCATACACTGGATAGCACAACCTTATTAGTGTTTGTAATGAGAGTCATACACTGGATAGCACAACATTATTAGTGTTTGTAATGAGAGTCATACACTGGATAGCACAACCTTATTAGTGTTTGTAATGAGAGTCATACACTGGATAGCACAACCTTATTAGTGTTTGTAATGAGAGTCATACACTGGATAGCACAACCTTATTAGTGTTTGTAATGAGAGTCATACACTGGATAGCACAACCTTATTAGTGTTTGTAATGAGAGTCATACACTGGATAGCACAACCTTATTAGTGTTTGTAATGAGAGTCATACACTGGATAGCACAACCTTATTAGTGTTTGTAATGAGAGTCATACACTGGATAGCACAACCTTATTAGTGTTTGTAATGAGAGTCATACACTGGATAGCACAACCTTATTAGTGTTTGTAATGAGAGTCATACACTGGATAGCACAACCTTATTAGTGTTTGTAATGAGAGTCATACACTGGATAGCACAACCTTATTAGTGTTTGTAATGAGAGTCATACACTGGATAGCACAACCTTATTAGTGTTTGTAATGAGAGTCATACACTGGATAGCACAACCTTATTAGTGTTTGTAATGAGAGTCATACACTGGATAGCACAACCTTATTAGTGTTTGTAATGAGAGTCATACACTGGATAGCACAACCTTATTAGTGTTTGTAATGAGAGTCATACACTGGATAGCACAACCTTATTAGTGTTTGTAATGAGAGTCATACACTGGATAGCACAACCTTATTAGTGTTTGTAATGAGAGTCATACACTGGATAGCACAACCTTATTAGTGTTTGTAATGAGAGTCATACACTGGATAGCACAACCTTATTAGTGTTTGTAATGAGAGTCATACACTGGATAGCACAACCTTATTAGTGTTTGTAATGAGAGTCATACACTGGATAGCACAACCTTATTAGTGTTTGTAATGAGAGTCATACACTGGATAGCACAACCTTATTAGTGTTTGTAATGAGAGTCATACACTGGATAGCACAACCTTATTAGTGTTTGTAATGAGAGTCATACACTGGATAGCACAACCTTATTAGTGTTTGTAATGAGAGTCATACACTGGATAGCACAACCTTATTAGTGTTTGTAATGAGAGTCATACACTGGATAGCACAACCTTATTAGTGTTTGTAATGAGAGTCATACACTGGATAGCACAACCTTATTAGTGTTTGTAATGAGAGTCATACACTGGATAGCACAACCTTATTAGTGTTTGTAATGAGAGTCATACACTGGATAGCACAACCTTATTAGTGTTTGTAATGAGAGTCATACACTGGATAGCACAACCTTATTAGTGTTTGTAATGAGAGTCATACACTGGATAGCACAACCTTATTAGTGTTTGTAATGAGAGTCATACACTGGATAGCACAACCTTATTAGTGTTTGTAATGAGAGTCATACACTGGATAGCACAACATTATTAGTGTTTGTAATGAGAGTCATACACTGGATAGCACAACCTTATTAGTGTTTGTAATGAGAGTCATACACTGGATAGCACAACCTTATTAGTGTTTGTAATGAGAGTCATACACTGGATAGCACAACCTTATTAGTGTTTGTAATGAGAGTCATACACTGGATAGCACAACCTTATTAGTGTTTGTAATGAGAGTCATACACTGGATAGCACAACCTTATTAGTGTTTGTAATGAGAGTCATACACTGGATAGCACAACCTTATTAGTGTTTGTAATGAGAGTCATACACTGGATAGCACAACCTTATTAGTGTTTGTAATGAGAGTCATACACTGGATAGCACAACCTTATTAGTGTTTGTAATGAGAGTCATACACTGGATAGCACAACCTTATTAGTGTTTGTAATGAGAGTCATACACTGGATAGCACAACCTTATTAGTGTTTGTAATGAGAGTCATACACTGGATAGCACAACCTTATTAGTGTTTGTAATGAGAGTCATACACTGGATAGCACAACCTTATTAGTGTTTGTAATGAGAGTCATACACTGGATAGCACAACCTTATTAGTGTTTGTAATGAGAGTCATACACTGGATAGCACAACCTTATTAGTGTTTGTAATGAGAGTCATACACTGGATAGCACAACCTTATTAGTGTTTGTAATGAGAGTCATACACTGGATAGCACAACCTTATTAGTGTTTGTAATGAGAGTCATACACTGGATAGCACAACCTTATTAGTGTTTGTAATGAGAGTCATACACTGGATAGCACAACCTTATTAGTGTTTGTAATGAGAGTCATACACTGGATAGCACAACCTTATTAGTGTTTGTAATGAGAGTCATACACTGGATAGCACAACCTTATTAGTGTTTGTAATGAGAGTCATACACTGGATAGCACAACCTTATTAGTGTTTGTAATGAGAGTCATACACTGGATAGCACAACCTTATTAGTGTTTGTAATGAGAGTCATACACTGGATAGCACAACCTTATTAGTGTTTGTAATGAGAGTCATACACTGGATAGCACAACCTTATTAGTGTTTGTAATGAGAGTCATACACTGGATAGCACAACCTTATTAGTGTTTGTAATGAGAGTCATACACTGGATAGCACAACCTTATTAGTGTTTGTAATGAGAGTCATACACTGGATAGCACAACCTTATTAGTGTTTGTAATGAGAGTCATACACTGGATAGCACAACCTTATTAGTGTTTGTAATGAGAGTCATACACTGGATAGCACAACCTTATTAGTGTTTGTAATGAGAGTCATACACTGGATAGCACAACCTTATTAGTGTTTGTAATGAGAGTCATACACTGGATAGCACAACCTTATTAGTGTTTGTAATGAGAGTCATACACTGGATAGCACAACCTTATTAGTGTTTGTAATGAGAGTCATACACTGGATAGCACAACCTTATTAGTGTTTGTAATGAGAGTCATACACTGGATAGCACAACCTTATTAGTGTTTGTAATGAGAGTCATACACTGGATAGCACAACCTTATTAGTGTTTGTAATGAGAGTCATACACTGGATAGCACAACCTTATTAGTGTTTGTAATGAGAGTCATACACTGGATAGCACAACCTTATTAGTGTTTGTAATGAGAGTCATACACTGGATAGCACAACCTTATTAGTGTTTGTAATGAGAGTCATACACTGGATAGCACAACCTTATTAGTGTTTGTAATGAGAGTCATACACTGGATAGCACAACCTTATTAGTGTTTGTAATGAGAGTCATACACTGGATAGCACAACCTTATTAGTGTTTGTAATGAGAGTCATACACTGGATAGCACAACCTTATTAGTGTTTGTAATGAGAGTCATACACTGGATAGCACAACCTTATTAGTGTTTGTAATGAGAGTCATACACTGGATAGCACAACCTTATTAGTGTTTGTAATGAGAGTCATACACTGGATAGCACAACCTTATTAGTGTTTGTAATGAGAGTCATACACTGGATAGCACAACCTTATTAGTGTTTGTAATGAGAGTCATACACTGGATAGCACAACCTTATTAGTGTTTGTAATGAGAGTCATACACTGGATAGCACAACCTTATTAGTGTTTGTAATGAGAGTCATACACTGGATAGCACAACCTTATTAGTGTTTGTAATGAGAGTCATACACTGGATAGCACAACCTTATTAGTGTTTGTAATGAGAGTCATACACTGGATAGCACAACCTTATTAGTGTTTGTAATGAGAGTCATACACTGGATAGCACAACCTTATTAGTGTTTGTAATGAGAGTCATACACTGGATAGCACAACCTTATTAGTGTTTGTAATGAGAGTCATACACTGGATAGCACAACCTTATTAGTGTTTGTAATGAGAGTCATACACTGGATAGCACAACCTTATTAGTGTTTGTAATGAGAGTCATACACTGGATAGCACAACCTTATTAGTGTTTGTAATGAGAGTCATACACTGGATAGCACAACCTTATTAGTGTTTGTAATGAGAGTCATACACTGGATAGCACAACCTTATTAGTGTTTGTAATGAGAGTCATACACTGGATAGCACAACCTTATTAGTGTTTGTAATGAGAGTCATACACTGGATAGCACAACCTTATTAGTGTTTGTAATGAGAGTCATACACTGGATAGCACAACCTTATTAGTGTTTGTAATGAGAGTCATACACTGGATAGCACAACCTTATTAGTGTTTGTAATGAGAGTCATACACTGGATAGCACAACCTTATTAGTGTTTGTAATGAGAGTCATACACTGGATAGCACAACCTTATTAGTGTTTGTAATGAGAGTCATACACTGGATAGCACAACCTTATTAGTGTTTGTAATGAGAGTCATACACTGGATAGCACAACCTTATTAGTGTTTGTAATGAGAGTCATACACTGGATAGCACAACCTTATTAGTGTTTGTAATGAGAGTCATACACTGGATAGCACAACCTTATTAGTGTTTGTAATGAGAGTCATACACTGGATAGCACAACCTTATTAGTGTTTGTAATGAGAGTCATACACTGGATAGCACAACCTTATTAGTGTTTGTAATGAGAGTCATACACTGGATAGCACAACCTTATTAGTGTTTGTAATGAGAGTCATACACTGGATAGCACAACCTTATTAGTGTTTGTAATGAGAGTCATACACTGGATAGCACAACCTTATTAGTGTTTGTAATGAGAGTCATACACTGGATAGCACAACCTTATTAGTGTTTGTAATGAGAGTCATACACTGGATAGCACAACATTATTAGTGTTTGTAATGAGAGTCATACACTGGATAGCACAACCTTATTAGTGTTTGTAATGAGAGTCATACACTGGATAGCACAACCTTATTAGTGTTTGTAATGAGAGTCATACACTGGATAGCACAACATTATTAGTGTTTGTAATGAGAGTCATACACTGGATAGCACAACCTTATTAGTGTTTGTAATGAGAGTCATACACTGGATAGCACAACCTTATTAGTGTTTGTAATGAGAGTCATACACTGGATAGCACAACCTTATTAGTGTTTGTAATGAGAGTCATACACTGGATAGCACAACCTTATTAGTGTTTGTAATGAGAGTCATACACTGGATAGCACAACCTTATTAGTGTTTGTAATGAGAGTCATACACTGGATAGCACAACCTTATTAGTGTTTGTAATGAGAGTCATACACTGGATAGCACAACCTTATTAGTGTTTGTAATGAGAGTCATACACTGGATAGCACAACCTTATTAGTGTTTGTAATGAGAGTCATACACTGGATAGCACAACCTTATTAGTGTTTGTAATGAGAGTCATACACTGGATAGCACAACCTTATTAGTGTTTGTAATGAGAGTCATACACTGGATAGCACAACCTTATTAGTGTTTGTAATGAGAGTCATACACTGGATAGCACAACCTTATTAGTGTTTGTAATGAGAGTCATACACTGGATAGCACAACCTTATTAGTGTTTGTAATGAGAGTCATACACTGGATAGCACAACCTTATTAGTGTTTGTAATGAGAGTCATACACTGGATAGCACAACCTTATTAGTGTTTGTAATGAGAGTCATACACTGGATAGCACAACCTTATTAGTGTTTGTAATGAGAGTCATACACTGGATAGCACAACCTTATTAGTGTTTGTAATGAGAGTCATACACTGGATAGCACAACCTTATTAGTGTTTGTAATGAGAGTCATACACTGGATAGCACAACCTTATTAGTGTTTGTAATGAGAGTCATACACTGGATAGCACAACCTTATTAGTGTTTGTAATGAGAGTCATACACTGGATAGCACAACCTTATTAGTGTTTGTAATGAGAGTCATACACTGGATAGCACAACCTTATTAGTGTTTGTAATGAGAGTCATACACTGGATAGCACAACCTTATTAGTGTTTGTAATGAGAGTCATACACTGGATAGCACAACCTTATTAGTGTTTGTAATGAGAGTCATACACTGGATAGCACAACCTTATTAGTGTTTGTAATGAGAGTCATACACTGGATAGCACAACCTTATTAGTGTTTGTAATGAGAGTCATACACTGGATAGCACAACCTTATTAGTGTTTGTAATGAGAGTCATACACTGGATAGCACAACCTTATTAGTGTTTGTAATGAGAGTCATACACTGGATAGCACAACCTTATTAGTGTTTGTAATGAGAGTCATACACTGGATAGCACAACCTTATTAGTGTTTGTAATGAGAGTCATACACTGGATAGCACAACATTATTAGTGTTTGTAATGAGAGTCATACACTGGATAGCACAACCTTATTAGTGTTTGTAATGAGAGTCATACACTGGATAGCACAACCTTATTAGTGTTTGTAATGAGAGTCATACACTGGATAGCACAACCTTATTAGTGTTTGTAATGAGAGTCATACACTGGATAGCACAACCTTATTAGTGTTTGTAATGAGAGTCATACACTGGATAGCACAACCTTATTAGTGTTTGTAATGAGAGTCATACACTGGATAGCACAACCTTATTAGTGTTTGTAATGAGAGTCATACACTGGATAGCACAACCTTATTAGTGTTTGTAATGAGAGTCATACACTGGATAGCACAACCTTATTAGTGTTTGTAATGAGAGTCATACACTGGATAGCACAACCTTATTAGTGTTTGTAATGAGAGTCATACACTGGATAGCACAACCTTATTAGTGTTTGTAATGAGAGTCATACACTGGATAGCACAACCTTATTAGTGTTTGTAATGAGAGTCATACACTGGATAGCACAACCTTATTAGTGTTTGTAATGAGAGTCATACACTGGATAGCACAACCTTATTAGTGTTTGTAATGAGAGTCATACACTGGATAGCACAACCTTATTAGTGTTTGTAATGAGAGTCATACACTGGATAGCACAACCTTATTAGTGTTTGTAATGAGAGTCATACACTGGATAGCACAACATTATTAGTGTTTGTAATGAGAGTCATACACTGGATAGCACAACCTTATTAGTGTTTGTAATGAGAGTCATACACTGGATAGCACAACCTTATTAGTGTTTGTAATGAGAGTCATACACTGGATAGCACAACCTTATTAGTGTTTGTAATGAGAGTCATACACTGGATAGCACAACCTTATTAGTGTTTGTAATGAGAGTCATACACTGGATAGCACAACCTTATTAGTGTTTGTAATGAGAGTCATACACTGGATAGCACAACCTTATTAGTGTTTGTAATGAGAGTCATACACTGGATAGCACAACCTTATTAGTGTTTGTAATGAGAGTCATACACTGGATAGCACAACCTTATTAGTGTTTGTAATGAGAGTCATACACTGGATAGCACAACATTATTAGTGTTTGTAATGAGAGTCATACACTGGATAGCACAACCTTATTAGTGTTTGTAATGAGAGTCATACACTGGATAGCACAACCTTATTAGTGTTTGTAATGAGAGTCATACACTGGATAGCACAACCTTATTAGTGTTTGTAATGAGAGTCATACACTGGATAGCACAACCTTATTAGTGTTTGTAATGAGAGTCATACACTGGATAGCACAACCTTATTAGTGTTTGTAATGAGAGTCATACACTGGATAGCACAACCTTATTAGTGTTTGTAATGAGAGTCATACACTGGATAGCACAACCTTATTAGTGTTTGTAATGAGAGTCATACACTGGATAGCACAACCTTATTAGTGTTTGTAATGAGAGTCATACACTGGATAGCACAACCTTATTAGTGTTTGTAATGAGAGTCATACACTGGATAGCACAACCTTATTAGTGTTTGTAATGAGAGTCATACACTGGATAGCACAACCTTATTAG
>NC_134828.1:120321718-120359415 GCF_004210375.1 Tachypleus tridentatus | reverse complement strand
TACACAACTCCAGAATACATCTCTAAAAAGCTTAAATAGCTACTAGCTAGAGTGTATAAAGATATTACGGTAAGTTACACAATTCCTGATTACATTTGTATTAAGGTTTAGAAATAGTCACCTGCTAGAGGCCAGCATAAAATCATCTTACGGTAAGTTAAGGTACAAATTCTGATTTACATCTGTAGTACAGGTTCATAAATAGTCAACTAGCTAGAGGCATAAAGATTTTACGGTAAGTTACACACAATTTGTGATTACATCTGTAATAAGGTTTAAATATGTACCAGCAAGGTGTTACAAACATGAGGCCAAGATATCTCAGTAATTACACACATTCTGATTACATCAGTATTAAGGTTTAAATAGCTACTTGCTAGAGTGATAAAAGATATTACGGCGAGATCCACAACCCTGATTACATCTTGTAATAAGGTTTAAATAGCTACTAGCTAGAGGCATAAAGATTCTTACGGTAAGGGTACACAATCCCAGATTACATCTGTAATAAGGTTTGAAATAGCCACTAGCTAGAGGCGCAAAGATGTTACGGTAAGTTACACAACCCTGATTACATCTGTAATAAGGTTTAAATAGGTACCATAAAGATATTACTGAGTAAGTCATACAAGAATAATACTATAATGAAATCAGCTGTGTAAGTTACAAAGATAATACGGTAAGTTACACAATTCCCAGATTACATCTGTAATAAGGTTTAAATAGTCACTAGCTTGAGGCATAAAAATATTACGCTAATAACACCTTGATTACATCGTAATAAAATAGGTAGCACTAACTACATACAGAGAATGTTACGGTAAGTTACACAATCTCCAGATTACATCTGTATTAAGGTTTAAATAGCCACTAGCTAGAGGCATAAAATATTACGACAAAATACACAATTCCTGATTACATCTGTAATAAGGTTTAAATAGGCACTAGCTAGAGGCATAAAGATGTTACGGTAAGCTTACACAACCCAGATTACATCTGTAATAAGGTTTAAATAGCCACTCAGCTAGAGGCATAAAAACATTACGACAAAATACACACCTCTGATTACATCTGTAATAAGGTTTAAATAAAGGCACTAGCTTAGAGGCAATAAACATGTTAGCGGTAAGTATTACACACCCAGATAAATCTGTAATAAGGTTTAAATAGCTTCTAGCTATAGCATCTGTAAAAATATTACGACAAAATACAATTCCACAATGATTACATCTGTAATAAGGTTGAAATACCAACTTGATTTAGAGGCATCTGATTAAGATGTTCACGGTAAAGTATTACACAATCTGATTACATAAATCTGTAATAAGGTTTAAATAGCTTCTAGCTATAGGCATAAAAATCATATTACGACAAAAAATACACAAGATCCCTGATTACATCAGTATTAAGTAATACTGCAAGGTTTAAATAGTTACACAATTCCTGATTACACTGCAGCTAGAGGCATAAAAGATGTTACGGTAAGTTACACAATACCAGATAAATCTGTAATAAGGTTTAAATAGCTTCTAGCTATAGGCATAAAAAATATTACGACAAAATACACAATCTCTGGATTACATCTGTATTAAGGTTTAAATACTACTAGCTAGAGGCATAAAGATATTACGGTATGTTGCAATTACACCCCCTGATTACATCTATTATAAGGTTTAAATATACGCCAGTTCCATGCCAGAGGCATAAAGATTTTACGGTGATTACACAATCCTGATTACATCCTGTAATAAGGTTTAAATAGCCACCATAGTAGAGGCATAAAGATGTTACGGTAAGTAACACAACCCAGATTACATCTGTAATAAGGTTTAAATAGCTTCCCTAGCTATAGGCATAAAAATATTACGACAATTCCTGATTACATCTGTAATAAGGTTGAAAAGCCACTATTTAGAGGCATGAAGATGTTACGGTAAGTAACACAATTCCAGATAAATCTGTAATAAGGTTTAAATAGCTTCTAGCTATAGGCATAAAGATGTTACGGTAAGTTAAACAATTCCTGATTACATCTGTAATAAGGTTTAAATAGGCACTAGCTAGAGGCATAAAGATGTTACGGTAAGTTACACAATTTTACCAGATTAAATCTGTAATAAGGTTTAAATAGCTTCTAGCTAGAGGCATAAAGATATTACGACAAAATACACAATTCCTGATTACATCTGTAATAAGGTTGAAAAAACCACTAGCTAGAGGCATAAAGATGTTACGGTAAGTTACACAATTCCAGATTACATCTGTAATAAGGATTAAATAGTTTCTAGCTATAGGTATAACGATATTACGGTAAGTTACACAATTCCTGATTACATTTGTAATAAGGTTTAAATAGTCACTTGCTAGATTCATAACGATGTTACGGTAAGTTACACCATTCCTTATTACATCTGTAATAAGGTTTAAATAGGTACTAGCTAGAGACATAAAGATATTACGATAAGATACACAATTCCAGATTACATCTGTAATAAGGTTTAAATAGCTTCTAGCTATAGGCATAAAAATATTACGACAAGATACACAATTCCTGATTGCATCTGTAATAAGGTTTAAATAGTCACTTGCTAGAGGCATAAAGATGTTACGGTAAGTTACACACTTCCTGATTACATCTGTAATAAAGTTTAAATATGTACTAGCTAGAGGCATAAAGATATTACGGTAAGTTACACAATTCCAGATAAATCTGTAATAAGGTTTAAATAGCTTCTAGCTATAGGCATAAAAATATTACGACACGATACATAATTCCTGATTTCATCTGTAATAAGGTTTAAATAGGTACTAGCTATAGGCATAAAGATATTACGACAAGATACACAATTCCTGATTACATTTGTAATAAGATATAAATAGTCACTTGCTAGAGGCATAAAGATATTACGGTAAGTTACACAATTCCTGATTACATCTGTAATAAGGTTTAAATAGGTACTAGCTAGAGGCATAAAGATATTACGGTATGTTACACAATTCCTGATTACATCTGTTATAAGGTTTAAATAGCCACTAGCTAGAGGCATAAAGATTTTACGGTGATTTACACAATTCCTGATTACATCTGTAATAAGGTTGAAATAGCCACTAGTTAGAGGCATAAAGATGTTACGGTAAGTAACACAATTGCAGATTACATCATTATTAATGTTTAAATAGCCACTAGTTAGAGGGATAAAAATATTACGACAAGATACACAATTCCTGATTACATCTCTAATAAGGTTTAAATATCTACTAGCTAGAGGCATAAAGATTTTACGGTAAGTTACACAATTCCAGATTACATCTGTAATAAGGTTTAAATATCTACTAGCTAGAGGCATAAAGATATCACAGTAAGTTACACACTTCCCGATTACATCATAATTAAGGTTTAAATAGCTACTTGCTAGAGGGATAAAGATATTACGGCGAGTTCCACAATTCCTCATTACATTTCTAATAAGGTTTAAATTCCTACTAGCTAGAGGCATAAAGATTTTACGGTAAGTTACACAATTCCAGATTACATCTGTAATAAGGTTTAAATAGCCACTAGCTAGAGGCGTAAAGATGTTACGGTAAGTTACACAATTCCTGATTACATCTGTAATAAGGTTTAAATGGGTATTAGCTAGAGGCATAAAGATTTTACTGTAAGTTACACAATTCATGATTACATCTGTAATAAGGTTTATATAGCCACTAGCTAGACGAATAAGGATTTTACGGTAAGTTACACAATTCCAGATTACATCTGTATTAAGGTTTAAATAGCCACTAGCTATAGGCATAAAGATGTTACGGAGATTTACACAATTCCTGTTTATATCTGTAATAGGGTTTAAATATCTACTAGCTAGAGGCACAAAGATTTTACGGTAAGTTACACAATTCCAGATTACATCTGTATTAAGGTTTAAATAGCCACTAGCTAGAGGCATAAAGATGTTACGGTAAATTACACAATTCCAGATTACATCTATAATAAGGTTTAAATTGTTTCTATCTATAGGTATAAAGATTTTACGGTAATCCTTACACAATTCCAGATTACATCTGTAATAAGCTTTAAATAGCCCCTAGCTAGAGGCATAAAGATGTTACGGTAAATTACACAACTCCAGATTACATCTGTAATAATGTTTAAATAGCCACTAGCTAGAGGCATAAAGATGTTACGGTAAGTTACACAATTCCTGATTACATCTGTAATAAAGTTTAAATAGGTACTAGCTAGAGGCATAAAGATATTACGGTAAGTTACACAATTCCAGATAAATCTGTAATAAGGTTTAAATAGCTTCTAGCTATAGGCATAAAAATATTACGACAAGATACACAATTCCTGATTACATCTGTAATAAGGTTTAAATATCTACTAGCTAGAGGCATAAAGATATTACGGTAAGTTACATAATTCCTGATTTCATCTGTAATAAGGTTTAAATAGGTACTAGCTATAGGCATAAAGATATTACGGTAAGTTACACAATTCCTGATTACATTTGTAATAAGATATAAATAGTCACTTGCTAGAGGCATAAAGATGTGAAGGTAAGTTACACAATTCCTGATTACATCTGTAATAAGGTTTAAATAGGTACTAGCTAGAGGCATAAAAATTTTACGGTAAGTTACACAATTCCAGATTACATCTGTATTAAGGTTTAAATAGCCACTAGCTAGTGGCATAAAGATTTTACGGTGATTTACACACTTCCTGATTACATCTCTAGTAAGGTTTAAATATCTACTAGCTAGAGGCATAAATATATTACAGTAAGTTACACAATTCCCGATTACATCAGTATTAAGGTTTAAATAGCTACTTGCTAGAGGGATAAAGATATTACGGCGAGTTCCACAATTCCTGATTACATTTGTAATAAGGTTTAAATAGCTACTAGCTAGAGGCATAAAGATTTTACGGTAAGTTACACAATTCCAGATTACATCTGTAATAAGGTTTAAATATCTACTAGCTAGAGGCATAAAGATATCTCAGTAAGTTTTACACCCTGATTACATCAGTATTAAGGTTTAAATAGCTACTTGCTAGAGTGATAAAGATATTACGGCGAGATCCACAATTCCTGATTACATTTGTAATAAGGTTTAAATAGCTACTAGCTAGAGGCATAAAGATTTTACGGTAAGTTACACAATTCCAGATTACATCTGTAATAAGGTTTAAATAGCCACTAGCTAGAGGCGTAAAGATGTTACGGTAAGTTACACAATTCCTGATTACATCTGTAATAAGGTTTAAATAGGTACTAGCTAGAGGCATAAAGATTTTACGGTAAGTTACACAATTCATGATTACATCTGTAATAAGGTTTAAATAGCCACTAGCTAGACGAATAAGGATTTTACGGTAAGTTACACAATTCCAGATTACATCTGTATTAAGGTTTAAATAGCCACTATCTAGAGGCATAAAGATGTTACGGTGATTTACACAATTCCTGTTTACATCTGTAATAAGGTTTAAATAGGTACTAGCTAGAGGCGTAAAAATGTTACGGTGAGTTACACAATTCACGATTACATCTGTAATAAGGTTGAAATAGCCACTAGTTAGAGGCATAAAGATGTTACAGTAAGTAACACAATTCCAGATTGCATCATTATTAATGTTTAAATAGCTACTAGTTAGAGGCATAAAAATATTACGACAAAATACACAATTTTTGATTACATCTGTATTAAGGTTTAAATATCTACTAGCTAGAGGCATAAATATATTACGATAAGTTACATAATTCCCGATTACATCAGGATTAAGGGTTAAATAGCTACTTGCAAGGAGGTAAAGATATTACGGCGAGTTCCACAATTCCTGATTACATTTGTAATAAGGTTTAAATAGCCACTAGCTAGAAGCACAATGATTTTACGGTAAGTTACACAATTCCAGATTACATCTGTATTAAGGTTTAAATAGCCACTAGCTAGAGGCAAAAAGATGTTACGGTAAATTACACAATTCCAGATTACATCTATAATAAGGTTTAAATTGTTTCTATCTATAGGCATAAAGATTTTACGGTAAGGTACACAATTCCAGATTACATCTGTAATAAGGTTTAAATAGCTACTAGCTAGAGGCATAAAGATTTTACGGTAAGGTACACAATTCCAGATTACATCTGTAATAAGGTTTAAATAGCCACTAGCTAGAGGCGTAAAGATGTTACGGTAAGTTACACAATTCCTGATTACATCTGTAATAAGGTTTAAATAGGTACTAGCTAGAGGCATAAAGATTTTACGGTAAGTTACACAATTCATGATTACATCTGTAATAAGGTTTAAATAGCCACTAGCTAGACGAATAAGGATTTTACGGTAAGTTACACAATTCCAGATTACATCTGTATTAAGGTTTAAATAGCCACTAGCTAGAGGCATAAAGATGTTACGGTGATTTACACAATTCCTGATTACATCTGTAATAAGGTTTAAATAGCCACTAGTTAGAGGCATAAAGATGTTACGGTAAGTAACACAATTCCAGATTACATCATTATTAATGTTTAAATAGCCACTAGTTAGAGGCATAAAAATATTACGACAAAATACACAATTCCTGATTACATCTGTATTAAGGTTTAAATATCTACTAGCTAGAGGCATAAATATATTACGGTAAGTTACATAATTCCCGATTACATCAGGATTAAGGGTTAAATAGCTACTTGCTAGAAGGATAAAGATATTACGGCGAGTTCCACAATTCCTGATTACATTTGTAATAAGGTTTAAATAGCCACTAGCTAGAGGCATAAAGATTTTACGGTAAGTTACACAATTCCAGATTACATCTGTATTAAGGTTTAAATAGCCACTAGCTAGAGGCATAAAGATGTTACGGTAAATTACACAATTCCAGATTACATCTATAATAAGGTTTAAATTGTTTCTAGCTATAGGTATAAAGATTTTACGGTAACTTACACAATTCCAGATTACATCTGTAATAATGTTTAAATAGCCACTAGCTAGAGGCGTAAAGATGTTACGGTAAGTTACTCAATTCCTGATTCCATCTGTAATAAGGTTTAAATAGGTACTAGCTAGAGGCATAAAGATATTACGGAAAGATACACAATTCCAGATTACATCTGTAATAAGGTTTAAATAGCTTCTAGCTATAGGCATAAAAATATTACGACAAGATACACAATTCCTGATTGCATCTGTAATAAGGTTTAAATAGTCACTTGCTAGAGGCATAAAGATGTTACGGTAAGTTACACAATTCCTGATTACATCTGTAATAAGGTTTAAATAGGTACTAGCTAGAGGCATAAAGATATTACGGTATGTTACACAATTCCTGATTACACCTGTAATAAGGTTTAAATAGCCACTAGCTAGAGGCATAAAAATTTTACGGTAAGTTACACAATTCCAGATTACATCTGTATTAAGGTTTAAATAGCCACTAGCTAGAGGCATAAAGATGTTACGGTAAATTACATAATTCTGATTACATCTGTAATAAGGTTTAAATAGGTACTAGCTAGAGGCATAAAGATGTTACGGTAATTTACACAATTCACGATTACATCTGTAATAAGGTTGAAATAGCCACTAGTTAGAGGCATAAAGATGTTACGGTAAGTAACACAATTCCAGATTACATCATTATTAATGTTTAAATAGCCACTAGTTAGAGGCATAAAAATATTACGACAAGATACACAATTCCTGATTACATCTGTAATAAGGTTTAAATATCTACTAGCTAGAGGCATAAAGATATTACGGTAAGTTACACAATTCCCGATTACATCAGTATTAAGGTTTAAATAGCTACTTGCTAGAGGGATAAAGATATTACGGCGAGTTCCACAATTCCTGATTACATTTGTAATAAGGTTTAAATAGCTTCTAGCTATAGGCATAAAGATATTACGGTAAGTTACACAATTCCAGATTACATCTGTAAAAGGTTTAAATAGCTTCTAGCTATAGGCATAAAGATATTACGGTAAGTTAAAAATTCCTGATTACATTTGTAATAAGGTTTAGATAGTCACTTGCTAGAGGCATAAAGATATTACGGGAAGTTACACAATTCCAGATTACATCTGTAATAAGGTTTAAATAGCTTCTAGCTATAGGCATAAAAATATTACGACAAGATACACAATTCCTGATTGCATCTGTAATAAGGTATAAATAGTCACTTGCTAGAGGCATAAAGATGTTACGGTAAGTTACACAATTCCTGATTACATCTGTAATAAAGTTTAAATAGGTACTAGCTAGAGGCATAAAGATATTACGCTAAGTTACACAATTCCAGATAAATTTGTAATAAGATATAAATAGTCACTTGCTAGAGGCATAAAGATGTTACGGTAAGTTACACAATTCCTGATTACATCTGTAATAAGGTTTAAATAGGTACTAGCTAGAGGCATAAAGATATTACGGTATGTTACACAATTCCTGATTACACCTGTAATAAGGTTTAAATAGCCACTAGCTAGAGGCATAAAAATTTTACGGTAAGTTACACAATTCCAAATTATATCTGTATTAAGGTTTAAATAGCCACTAGCTAGAGGCATAAAGATGTTACGGTAAGTTACACAATTCCTGATTACATCTGTAATAAAGTTTAAATAGGTACTAGCTATAGAAATAAAGATATTACGGTAAGTTACACAATTCCTGATTACATTTGTAATAAGGTTTAAATAGTCACTTGCTAGAGGCATAAAGATGTTACGGTAAGTTACACAATTCCTGATTACATCTGTAATAAGGTTTAAATAGGTACTAGCTAGAGGCATAAAGATATTACGGTAAGTTACACAATTCCAGATTACATCTGTAATAAGGTTTAAATAGCTTCTAGCTATAGACATAAAGATATTACGGTAAGTTAAACAATTCCTGATTACATCTGTAATAAGGTTTAAATAGGTACTAGCTAGAGGCATAAAGATATTACGGTAAGTTACACAATTCCAGATTACATTTGTAATAAGGTTTAAATAGCTTCTAGCTATAGGCATAAAGATATTACGGTAAGTTAAACAATTCCTGATTACATCTGTAATAAGGTTGAAAAAACCACTAGTTAGAGGCATAAAGATGTTACGGTAAGTAACACAATTCCAGATTACATTATTATTAATGTTTAAATAGCCACTAGTTAGAGGCATAAAAATATTACGATAAGATACACAATTCATGATTACATCTGTAATAAGGTTTAAATAGGCACTAGCTAGAGGCATAAATATATTACGGTAAGTTACACAATTTCAGATTACATCTGTAATAAGGTTTAAATAGCTTCTAGCTATAGGCATAAAGATATTACGGTAAGTTAAACAATTCCTGATTACATCTGTAATGAGGTTTAAATAGTCACTTGCTAGAGGCATAAAGATGTTACGGTAAGTTACAGAATTCTGATTACATCTGTAATAAAATTTAAATAGGTACTAGCTAGAGGCATAAAGATATTACGGTAACTTACACAATTCCAGATAAATCTGTAATAAGGTATAAATAGCTTCTAGCTATAGGCATAAAAATATTACGACAAGATACACAATTCCTGATTACATCTGTAATAAGGTTTAAATATCTACTAGCTAGAGGCATAAAGATATTACGGTAAGTTACATAATTCCTGATTTCATCTGTAATAAGGTTTAAATAGGTACTAGCTATAGGCATAAAGATATTACGGTAAGTTAAACAATTCCTGATTACATCTGTAATAATGTTGAAAAAACCACTATTTAGAGGCATAAAGATGTTACGGTAAGTAACACAATTCCAGATTACATTATTATTAATGTTTAAATAGCCACTAGTTAGAGGGATAAAAATATTACGATAAGATACACAATTCCTGATTACATTTGTAATAAGGTATAAATAGGCACTAGCTAGAGGGATAAATTTACCCAGTTTCTGATTATATTTGTCAACTTATGAATTTTAGGGCTACGTTAATAGAAACATTATTGAGTTTTAAAAACTTTCGGTATGATTTCTACCCAAATTACCTGCAGCATCAGAGAAACTGTGGTAACATCAAGCGTGGCCTAATGCTAACAAATTAGAGTCCACGGACAGTGAGACTACAAGAGCGTAAGATTCTTCTTAAGTAACGACGGCCTCACAAGAGTATCGCATTCGAGCTCAGCTTGAAACTTAATTCGCTCAGACGAACCTGAAGCAAAAAACACGTGATTTACGTTAGTTTATCGGCTGTGATAAACGTGTTTTTAGGCAAGCCGTGATTATCAGGAATTATTAAGAACCTTAATAAAACTCTCTGACAAGATGTTACCGACCGCTACGAGCAAAATCGAATAAAGGAAGAATCGCCCGATATCGGGTTGACATTGATTAGATAGGAAGGATAATATATTACATCTTCGTCGTTCACAGCTACGATGGTGCTAGGTTATCCATTGGTTAGGGTTAAACACAAGCTACGTTATTTTAGTTTCATTCAGTTAGATAACAAAAATGGCCATATTTAAAATAACTGCACGTAAAGGATCAGTTCCTACATATAAGATATTCAGCGTTTTATTTAGTGAAAATTCTTGTTTGAATTAGAAAAAAAAACATTTTTCACCAAGTAGGTTTTACTGCTTATTTAAAACAAAAAGTGCTTCTATGTTTAATGAATTTAAAACTGGAGGTTGTCTTTAAATTTTAGATTTTCATACTTTTGTTTTAGTTAAAACTTTAGTTTTAAAAGGGAAGAAACCTTATGAGCAGCCAGAAATTATAAAATTAGCATAAATTATGCAGAACAGAAATAAATATAAAAATGAAACCGAAGTAGTGAAAATGCACCAACAGTCATGGAACTTTATCTCAAACCGAAGTATTAAAAACGCACGAACAGTCATGGAACTTTACTTCAAACCGAAGCAGTAATAACGCACGAACAGTCATGGAACTTTACCTCAAACCGAAGTAGTAATAACGTACGAGCAGTCATGGAACTTTACTTCAAACCGAAGTAGTAATAACGTTCGAACACTCATGGAACTTTACCTCAAACCGAAGTAGTCAAAACGCACGAAGAGTCATGGAACTTTACCTCAAACCGACGTAGTAATAACGTATGAACAGTCATGGAACTTTACCTCAAACCGAAATAGTAATAAGGTACGAACAGTCATGGAACTTTACCTCAAACCGAAGTAGTAATAACGTTCGAACACTCATGGAACTTTACCTCAAACCGAAATAGTCAAAACGCACGAACAGTCATGAAACTTTACCTCAAACCGAAGTAGTAATAATGTACGAACAGTCATGGAACTTTACTTCAAACCGAAGTAGTAATAACGTTCGAACAGTCATGGAACTTTACCTCAAACCGAAGTAGTAATAACGTTCGAACAGTCATGAAATTTTACTTCAAACCGAAGTAGTAATAACGTTCGAACACTCATGGAACTTTACCTCAAATCGAAGTAGTAAAAACGCACGAAGAGTCATGGAACTTTACCTCAAACCGAAGTAGTAATAACGTTCGAACAGTGATGGAACTTTACCTCAAACCGAAGTAGTAATAACGTTCAAACAGTCATGGAACTTTACCTCAAACAGAAGTAGTAATAACGTTCGAACAGTCATGAAATTTTACTTCAAACCGAAGTAGTAATAACGTACGAACAATCATGGAACTTTACCTCAAACCGAAGTAGTAATAACGTACGAACAGTGATGGAACTTTACCTCAAACCGAAGTAGTAATAACGTTCAAACAGTCATGGAACTTTACCTCAAACCGAAGTAGTAATAACGCACGAAGAGTCATGAAACTTTACCTCAAACCGAAGTAGTAATAATGTACGAACAGTCATGGAACTATACTTCAAACCGAAATAGTAATAACGTACGAACACTCATGGAACCTTACCTCAAACCGAAGTAGTAAAACGCACGAAGAGTCATGGAACTTTACCTCAAACCGAAGTAGTAATAACGTACGAACATTCATGGAACTTTACTTCAAACCGAAGCAGTAATAACGTTCAAACAGTCATGGAACTTTACCTCAAACCGAAGTAGTAATAACGTTCGAACAGTCATGAAATTTTACTTCAAACCGAAGTAGTAATAACGTACGAACAATCATGGAACTTTACCTCAAACCGAAGTAGTAATAACGTACGAACAGTGATGGAACTTTACCTCAAACCGAAGTAGTAATAACGTTCAAACAGTCATGGAACTTTACCTCAAACCGAAGTAGTAATAACGCACGAAGAGTCATGAAACTTTACCTCAAACCGAAGTAGTAATAATGTACGAACAGTCATGGAACTATACTTCAAACCGAAGTAGTAAAACGCACGAAGAGTCATGAAACTTTACCTCAAACCGAAGTAATAATAACGTACGAACAGTCATGGAACTTTACCTCAAACCGAAGTAGTAATAACGCACGAACAGTCATGGAACTTTACTTCAACATATATGAATTGTTAAAATGCCACGTCTTCAGTTGATAGAAAAAAAAAAAACATTTATAACGTACAGAATGTTAACTACAGTGTCGAAATATAACTGTTTCTTCCTATGAAAGTTTAAAAATCGTTTTAAACTGTTTTAGTGAAAATGGTAATCTAGTAAGTAAATACATACGATATAATATTATAAGTCACGTCCGTTATTTTAATTTAGAACCAAAGTTTCTGTACTTGATTTTTCATATTTCATTGTTGGTCGTTGTTATGTGTACACTGATATAATCCAAAACATCAGCTGATAATAAAGTAATGTAGATTATAGCTTACCTATACACCGTATTTATAAGCTATATTTCCTTAACAGCCACTATACAGAAGTTATATCTCTATCGTATTTGTATAAGTTGTCTTTTCGAAATACACAGTGGCGGCGCCATGATATTTTCATTGGGGAGTTGAGAGGGCGCTGAGATAAACCGTGGAGGGCTTCCCAAAATGCCATCAATATGAAGTATAGATGGTAAATTATAATAATGTAAATACCAAGGTACATTTCAGAAAGGTGTGCTATTTTGAACTGCGTTTTCAATGCAGTTTTCATTGAAACTCATACCTGATTAATAATTCATTATTACAAATTAGAAATAATCTTCTTATGAAAATATGTGTATATGTAAAAGAGGAAGCTCACCTAAATTCCACCCATGGTAATACATAATAATAAAGAAAATCAAGATTAGCTTAGATTGAACATTTAATATACTATTAAGTGTAAAGCTACAAATCAAAAGAAATATAACACAAAGACAGTTTACATAGAAGAAACGAATTATCCCATGTGAAGTTAATACACTCTGAGGAAAAGTAAGGTCACTATCAGGCTAACTATCTTCATCTTAATGAAGACGTTGAGTTTTACAGATCTATGTCACTTTGATGTTAATTGTTACAACAACGACGATTGTGTTTTCCATATTATATGAATATATGTAGGTAACAATACTGGGGGCTGAGGGGCCTTGACTCAGTTTGGAGTGCGCTTGAGCTTATATTTATTTAAAGATAGGTACTGTAGCAATGTTAAGTGTAGTTTTTAAATCTAAACATATTGGTACTGTAAAACAATTGTGTACATTCAAACACTGGTCATATAGAATTTTTCTCTTCTTTATACAGTGGTAGTTTTGTATAGAAACCTTATTCCTAAAATTAGTGGTACTGTAAAACAGTTGTGTACATTCAAACACTGATTATTACATTAACTTGATTAGTGATGTCGAGATTGTAATAATTATTACATCACGGCGATTGTACGAGAAGTGTAAGTCTTTGTGTTTTTCTCATTATATTTGTACTTACCTATTACCATTATGTCTGAACTAGCATACCGTACACCACTATTAACAGTACACGCTCACACGATCGTTAAGAAACTAAGAAATTTAAACCAAAAAATTATCAATAGAAGGAATGACATCTATTTCATTCAACAATATAGAAAAGAACAACTAATCCCTAATTTTGTAAAGGTAAAACTTTAAAAAAAATTAATACATAAATAAACAATAACCAAAATTTACAGAAAAAACTACTTAAAACCATGTTGAATACAAAATACAAAGAACTACATGACTAACAAAAACACAAAATGAACCTAGACCATTAACGGGCATGTTGCATTAAACCAGAGATTACATTAACTTGTTATTCCTTACCCACATATGTATTTGTTCTTCGCCTTTCTACTATGTGTTATACAGTCGTTATTTTAGTCCTTCCAAATATACATTAGTTATTTACAATGTGTCACTAGACGTTCTATATTAATAATCACACCGATACCCTTTCTAATATGTCCTTGTTCCATACCGTTCTTCATAATATGTTTTACACTCATACTACCACCGTTATTCTTTCTACTATATCTTAGATCCATGCCGTTCTTCATAATATGTTCTACACTCATACTAACACCGTTATTGTTTCTAATATGTCCTTGTTCCATACTGTTCTTCATAATATGTCCTACACTCATACTAACACCGTTATTCTTTTTACTATATCTTTGTTCCATACTGTTCTTCATAATATGTTCTAAACTCATACTAACACCGTTATCGTTTCTAATATGACCTTCTTCCATACTGTTTTTCATAATATGTTCTACACTCATACTAACACCGTTATTGTTTCTAATATGTACTTGTTCCATACTGTTCTTCATAATATGTTCTACACTCATACTAACACCGTTATCGTTTCTAATATGTCCTTGTTCCATACTGTTCTTCATAATATGTCCTACACTCATACTAACACCGTTACGTTTCTAATATGTCCTTGTTCCATACTGTTCTTCATAATATGTTCTACACTTACTATCACACCGTCCTTTTTTCTTTTATGTCTTATTTCCATACCGTTCTTCATAATATGTTCTACACTCATTATTCAACCGTTATCGTTTCTAATATGTCTTATTTCCATTTGTTCTTCATAATTTGTTCTACACTTATTCTAACACCGTTATCGTTTCTAATATGTCTAAGTTCCATATCGTTCTTCATAATATGTTCTACACATATTCTAACACCGTTATCGTTTTAATATGTCTAAGTTCCATACCATTCTTCATAATATGTTCTACACTCATTCTAACACCGTTATCGTTTCTAATATGTCTAAGTTCCATATCGTTCTTCATAATATGTTCTACACTCATACTAACACCGTTATTCTTTTTACTATATCTTAGTTCTATACCGTTCTTCATAATATGTTCTACACTCATACTAACACCGTTATCGTTTCTAATATGTCTAAGTTTCATACCGTTCTTCATAATATGTTCTACACTTACTATCACACCGTTATCGTTTTTAATATGTCTTATTATCATTTGTTCTTCATAATATGTTCTACACTCATTTTAACACCGTTATCTTTTCTAATATGTCTCTATTCCATACAGTTCTTCATAATATGTTCTACAACTATACTCACACCGTTATCCTTTCTAATATGTCTTAGTTCCATACCGTTCTTCATAATATGTTCTACACTCTACTAACACAACGTTATTTTTTCTAATATGTTTTAGTTCCATACCGTTCTTCATAATATGTTCTACACTCATACTAACACCGTTATCGTTTCTAATATGTCCTTGTTCCATACTGTTCTTCATAATATGTTCTACACTCATACTAACACCGTTATCGTTTTTAATATGTCTTAGTTCCATACCGTTCTTCATAATATGTTCTACACTCATACTAACACCGTTATCGTTTCTAATATGTCCTTGTTCCATACTGTTCTTCATAATATGTTCTACACTCATACTAACACCGTTATCGTTTCTAATATGTCTAAGTTCCATACAGTTCTTCATAATATGTTCTACACTCATTCTAACACCGTTATCGTTTCTAATATGTCTAAGTTCCATACCATTCTTCATAATATGTTCTACACTCATTCTAACACCGTTATCGTTTCTAATATGTCTAAGTTCCATATCGTTCTTCATAATATGTTCTACACTTATTCTAACACCGTTATCGTTTCTAATATGTCTAAGTTCCATACCGTTCTTCATAATATGTTCTACACTCATACTAACACCGTTATCGTTTCTAATATGTCTAAGTTTCATACCGTTCTTCATAATATGTTCTACACTTACTATCACACCGTTCTTTTTTCTTTTATGTCTTATTTCCATACCGTTCTTCATAATATGATCTACACTCATTATTCAACCGTTATCGTTTCTAATATGTCTTATTTCCATTTGTTCTTCATAATTTGTTCTACACCTACTATCACAACGTTATCGTTTCTAATATGTTTTAGTTCCATACCGTTCTTCATAATATGTTCTACACTTATTCTAACACCGTTATCCTTTCTATTATATCTTATTTACATACCGTTCTTTATAATATGTTCTACACTCATCCTAGCTTCGTTATTTTTTCTAATATGTATTAGTTGTATACCGTTCTTCATAATATGTTCTACACTTACTATCACACCGTTATTCTTTCTATTATATCTTATTTACATACCGTTCTTTATAATATGTTCTACACTCATTCTAGCTTCGTTATCCTTTCTAATATGTATTAGTTGTATACCGTTCTTCATAATATGTTCTACACTTATTCTAACACCGTTATCCTTTCTATTATATCTTATTTACATACCGTTCTTTATAATATGTTCTACACTCATCCTAGCTTCGTTATTCTTTCTAATATGTATTAGTTGTATACCGTTCTTCATAATATGTTCTACACTTACTATCACACCGTTATTCTTTCTATTATATCTTATTTACATACCGTTCTTCATAATATGTTCTACACTCATACTAACACCGTTATCCTTTCTAATATGTCTAAGTTCCATACAGTTCTTCATAATATGTTCTACACTTATATAACACCGTTATTTTCTTCTTTATGTCTTATTTCCATACCGTTCTTCATAATATGTTCTACACTCATTATTCAACCGTTATCGTTTCTAATATGTCTTATTTCCATACTGTTCTTCATAATATGTTCTACACTCATACTAACACCGTTATCGTTTCTAATATGTCCTTGTTCCATACTGTTCTTCATAATATGTTCTACACTCATACTAACACCGTTATCGTTTCTAATATGTCCTTGTTCCATACAGTTCTTCATAATATGTTCTACACTCATACTAACACCGTTATCGTTTCTAATATGTCTAAGTTCCATACAGTTCTTCATAATATGTTCTACACTCATTCTAACACCGTTATCGTTTCTAATATGTCTAAGTTCCATACCGTTCTTCATAATATGTTCTACACTCATACTAACACCGTTATCGTTTATAATATGTCCTTGTTCCATACCGTTCTTCATAATATGTTCTACACTCATACTAACACCGTTATCGTTTCTAATATGTCCTTGTTCCATACTGTTCTTCATAATATGTTCTACACTCATACTAACACCGTTATCGTTTCTAATATGTCCTTGTTCCATACAGTTCTTCATAATATGTTCTACACTCATACTAACACCGTTATCGTTTCTAATATGTCCTTGTTCCATACAGTTCTTCATAATATGTTCTACACTCATACTAACACCGTTATCGTTTCTAATATGTCTAAGTTCCATATCGTTCTTCATAATATGTTCTACACTCATTCTAACACCGTTATCGTTTCTAATATGTCTAAGTTCCATACCGTTCTTCATAATATGTTCTACACTCATACTAACACCGTTATCTTTTTATAATATGTCTTGTTCCATACCGTTCTTCATAATATGTTCTACACTCATACTAACACCGTTATCGTTTCTAATATGTCCTTGTTCCATACTGTTCTTCATAATATGTTCTACACTCATACTAACACCGTTATCGTTTCTAATATGTTCTATCATCTAACACCGTTATCGTTTCTTGTTCCATACTAACACCGTTCTTCATAATACTGTTCTTCATAATATGTTCTACACTCATACTAACACCGTTATCGTTTCTAATATGTCCTTGTTCCATACAGTTCTTCATAATATGTTCTACACTCATACTAACACCGTTATCGTTTTTTCTAATATGTCTTGTTCCATACTGTTCTTCATAATATGTTCTACACTACGTTTCTAATATGTCACCATACTGTTCTTCATTTGTTCTATATACTAACACCGTATGTTCCATACTGTTCTTCATAATATGTTCTACACTCATACTAACACCGTTATCGTTTCTAATATGTCCTTGTTCCATACTGTTCTTCATAATATGTTCTACACTCATACTAACACCGTTATCGTTTCTAATATGTCCTTGTTCCATACTGTTCTTCATAATATGTTCTACACTCATACTAACACCGTTATTCTTTTTACTATATCTTAGTTCCATACCGTTCTTCATAATATGTTCTACACTCATACTAACACCGTTATCGTTTCTAATATGTCCTTGTTCCATACTGTTCTTCATAATATGTTCTACACTCATACTAACACCGTTATCGTTTCTAATATGTCCTTGTTCCATACTGTTCTTCATAATATGTTCTACACTCATACTAACACCGTTATTCTTTTTACTATATCTTAGTTCCATACCGTTCTTCATAATATGTTCTACACTCATACTAACACCGTTATCGTTTCTAATATGTCCTTGTTCCATACTGTTCTTCATAATATGTTCTACACTCATACTAACACCGTTATCGTTTCTAATATGTCCTTGTTCCATACTGTTCTTCATAATATGTTCTACACTCATACTAACACCGTTATCGTTTCTAATATGTCCTTGTTCCATACTGTTCTTCATAATATGTTCTACACTCATACTAACACCGTTATCGTTTCTAATATGTCCTTGTTCCATACTGTTCTTCATAATATGTTCTACACTCATACTAACACCGTTATCGTTTCTAATATGTCCTTGTTCCATACAGTTCTTCATAATATGTTCTACACTCATACTAACACCGTTATCGTTTCTAATATGTCCTTGTTCCATACCAGTTCTTCATAATATGTTCTACACTCATACTAACACCGTTATTCTTTTTACTATATCTTAGTTCCATACCGTTCTTCATAATATGTCATCACTGATCTAAGTACCATACCGTTCTTCATAATATGTTCTACTCTCATTCTAACACCGTTATCGTTTCTAATATGTCTAAGTTCCATACCGTTCTTCATAATATGTTCTACACTTATTCTAACACCGTTATCGTTTCTATTATATCTTATTTCCATACCGTTCTTCATAATATGTTCTACACTCATCCTAACTTCGTTATCTTTTCTAATATGTCTTAGTTCCATACCGTTCTTCATAATATGTTCTACACTTACTATCACACCGTTATTCTTTCTATTATATCTTATTTACATACCGTTCTTCATAATATGTTCTACACTCATTCTAACACCGTTATCGTTTCTAATATGTATTAGTTCCATACCGTTCTTCATAATATGTTCTACACTTATTCTAACACCGTTATCCTTTCTATTATATCTTATTTACATACCGTTCTTTATAATATGTTCTACACTCATCCTAACTTCGTTATCGTTTCTAATATGTCTTAGTTCCATACCGTTCTTCATAATATGTTCTACACTTACTATCACACCGTTATTCTTTCTATTATATCTTATTTACATACCTTTCTTTATAATATGTTCTACACTCATACTAACACCGTTATCGTTTCTAATATGTCCTTGTTCCATACTGTTCTTCATAATATGTTCTACACTCATACTAACACCGTTATCGTTTTTATACTATAATATGTCTTAGTTCCATACCGTTCTTCATAATATGTTCTACACTCATACTAACACCGTTATCGTTTCTAATATGTCCTTGTTCCATACTGTTCTTCATAATATGTTCTACACTCATACTAACACCGTTATCGTTTCTAATATGTCCTTGTTCCATACTGTTCTTCATAATATGTTCTACACTCATACTAACACCGTTATCGTTTCTAATATGTCTAAGTTCCATACCGTTCTTCATAATATGTTCTACACTCATACTAACACCGTTATCGTTTCTAATATGTCCTTGTTCCATACTGTTCTTCATAATATGTTCTACACTCATACTAACACCGTTATCGTTTCTAATATGTCCTTGTTCCATACTGTTCTTCATAATATGTTCTACACTCATACTAACACCGTTATCGTTTCTAATATGTCCTTGTTCCATACTGTTCTTCATAATATGTTCTACACTCATACTAACACCGTTATCGTTTCTAATATGTCCTTGTTCCATACTGTTCTTCATAATATGTTCTACACTCATACTAACACCGTTATCGTTTCTAATATGTCCTTGTTCCATACTGTTCTTCATAATATGTTCTACACTCATACTAACACCGTTATCGTTTCTAATATGTCCTTGTTCCATACAGTTCTTCATAATATGTTCTACACTCATACTAACACCGTTATTCTTTTTACTATATCTTAGTTCCATACCGTTCTTCATAATATGTCATCACTGTCCATACCGTTCCATACTACACTCATGTTCTTCATTCTAACAATATGTTCTACACTCATCATCTAACTAACACCGTTATCGTTTCTAATATGTCTAAGTTCCATACCGTTCTTCATAATATGTTCTACACTTATTCTAACACCGTTATCCTTTCTAATATATCTTATTTCCATACCGTTCTTCATAATATGTTCTACACTCATCCTAACACCGTTATTCTTTTCTAATATGTCTTAGTTCCATACCGTTCTTCATAATATGTTCTACACTTACTATCACACCGTTATTCTTTCTATTATATCTTATTTCCATACCGTTCTTCATAATATGTTCTACACTCATTCTAACACCGTTATCCTTTCTAATATGTCTTAGTTCCATACCGTTCTTCATAATATGTTCTACACTTATTCTAACACCGTTATCCTTTCTATTATATCTTATTTACATACCGTTCTTTATAATATGTTCTACACTCATCCTAGCTTCGTTATTCTTTCTAATATGTATTAGTTGTATACCGTTCTTCATAATATGTTCTACACTTACTATCACACCGTTATTCTTTCTATTATATCTTATTTACATACCGTTCTTTCTATAATATGTTCTACACCCATTCTAGCTTCGTTATCCTTTCTAATATGTATTAGTTTCATACCGTTCTTCATAATATGTTCTACACTTACTGTCACACCGTTCTTTTTTCTTTTATGTCTTATTTCCATACCGTTCTTCATAATATGTTCTACACTCATACTAACACCGTTATCCTTTCTAATATGTCTTATTTCCATACCGTTCTTCATAATATGTTCTACACTCATACTAACACCGTTATCGTTTCTAATATGTCCTTGTTCCATACTGTTCTTCATAATATGTTCTACACTCATACTAACACCGTTATCGTTTCTAATATGTCCTTGTTCCATACTGTTCTTCATAATATGTTCTACACTCATACTAACACCGTTATCGTTTCTAATATGTCTAAGTTCCATACTGTTCTTCATAATATGTTCTACACTCATACTAACACCGTTATCGTTTCTAATATGTCTTGTTCCATACCGTTCTTCATAATATGTTCTACACTCATACTAACACCGTTATCGTTTATAATATGTCCTTGTTCCATACCGTTCTTCATAATATGTTCTACACTCATACTAACACCGTTATCGTTTCTAATATGTCCTTGTTCCATACTGTTCTTCATAATATGTTCTACACTCATACTAACACCGTTATCGTTTCTAATATGTCCTTGTTCCATACTGTTCTTCATAATATGTTCTACACTCATACTAACACCGTTATCGTTTCTAATATGTCCTTGTTCCATACTGTTCTTCATAATATGTTCTACACTCATACTAACACCGTTATCGTTTCTAATATGTCTAAGTTCCATACAGTTCTTCATAATATGTTCTACACTCATTCTAACACCGTTATCGTTTCTAATATGTCTTGTTCCATACCGTTCTTTATAATATGTTCTACACTCATACTAACACCGTTATCGTTTATAATATGTCCTTGTTCCATACCGTTCTTCATAATATGTTCTACACTCATACTAACACCGTTATCGTTTCTAATATGTCCTTGTTCCATACTGTTCTTCATAATATGTTCTACACTCATACTAACACCGTTATCGTTTCTAATATGTCCTTGTTCCATACAGTTCTTCATAATATGTTCTACACTCATACTAACACCGTTATCGTTTCTAATATGTCCTTGTTCCATACCGTTCTTCATAATATGTTCTACACTCATACTAACACCGTTATCGTTTCTAATATGTCTATGTTCCATACCGTTCTTCATAATATGTTCTACACTCATACTAACACCGTTATCGTTTCTAATATGTCCTTGTTCCATACTGTTCTTCATAATATGTTCTACACTCATACTAACACCGTTATCGTTTCTAATATGTCCTTGTTCCATACTGTTCTTCATAATATGTTCTACACTCATACTAACACCGTTATCGTTTCTAATATGTCTTGTTCCATACCGTTCTTCATAATATGTTCTACACTCATACTAACACCGTTATCGTTTCTAATATGTCCTTGTTCCATACTGTTCTTCATAATATGTTCTACACTCATACTAACACCGTTATCGTTTCTAATATGTCCTTGTTCCATACTGTTCTTCATAATATGTTCTACACTCATACTAACACCGTTATCGTTTTAATATATCTTAGTTCCATACCGTTCTTCATAATATGTTCTACACTCATACTAACACCGTTATCGTTTCTAATATGTCTTGTTCCATACTGTTCTTCATAATATGTTCTACACTCATACTAACACCGTTATCGTTTCTAATATGTCCTTGTTCCATACTGTTCTTCATAATATGTTCTACACTCATACTAACACCGTTATCGTTTCTAATATGTCCTTGTTCCATACTGTTCTTCATAATATGTTCTACACTCATACTAACACCGTTATCGTTTCTAATATGTCCTTGTTCCATACTGTTCTTCATAATATGTTCTACACTCATACTAACACCGTTATCGTTTCTAATATGTCCTTGTTCCATACAGTTCTTCATAATATGTTCTACACTCATACTAACACCGTTATCGTTTCTAATATGTCCTTGTTCCATACCGTTCTTCATAATATGTTCTACACTCATACTAACACCGTTATTCTTTTTACTATATCTTAGTTCCATACCGTTCTTCATAATATGTTCTACACTCACTGATTATCGTTTTTCTAATGTCTAATTTCCATACCGTTCTTCATAATATGTTCTACACTCATTCTAACACCGTTATCGTTTCTAATATGTCTTAGTTCCATACCGTTCTTCATAATATGATCTACACTCATTATTCAACACCGTTATCTTTCTAATATGTCTCTATTCCATACAGTTCTTCATAATATGTTCTACACTCTACGATCACACCGTTATCCTTTCTAATATGTGTTAGTTCCATACCGTTCTTCATAATATGTTCTACACCTACTATCACACACGTTATTTTTTCTAATATGTTTTAGTTCCATACCGTTCTTCATAATATGTTCTACACTTATTCTAACACCGTTATCCTTTCTATTATATCTTATTTACATACCGTTCTTCATAATATGTTCTACACTCATCCTAGCTTCGTTATTCTTTCTAATATGTATTAGTTGTATACCGTTCTTCATAATATGTTCTACACTTACTATCACACCGTTATTCTTTCTATTATATCTTATTTACATACCGTTCTTTATAATATGTTCTACACTCATACTTACACCGTTATCGTTTCAAATATGTCTTATTTCCATTTTGTTCTTCATAATATGTTCTACACTCATACTAACACCGTTATCGTTTCTAATATGTCTAAGTACCATACCGTTCTTTATAATATGTTCTACACTCATACTAACACCGTTATCGTTTTGTATATATGTCTTTGTTCCATACCGTTCTTCATAATATGTTCTACACTCATACTAACACCGTTATCGTTTCTAATATGTCCTTGTTCCATACTGTTCTTCATAATATGTTCTACACTCATACTAACACCGTTATCGTTTCTAATATGTCCTTGTTCCATACTGTTCTTCATAATATGTTCTACACTCATACTAACACCGTTATCTTTCTAATATATCTTATTTCCATACTGTTCTTCATAATATGTTCTACACTCATACTAACACCGTTATCGTTTCTAATATGTCTTAGTTCCATACCGTTCTTCATAATATGTTCTACACTCACTACTAACACCGTTATCGTTTCTAATATGTCTTGTTCCATACCGTTCTTCATAATATGTTCTACACTCATTCTAACACCGTTATCGTTTCTAATATGTCTTAGTTCCATACCGTTCTTCATAATATGTTCTACACTCATTCTAACACCGTTATCGTTTCTAATATGTCTAAGTTCCATACCGTTCTTCATAATATGTTCTACACTCATTCTAACACCGTTATCGTTTCTAATATGTCTAAGTTCCATACCGTTCTTCATAATATGTTCTACACTCATTCTAACACCGTTATCGTTTCTAATATGTCTAAGTTCCATACCGTTCTTCATAATATGTTCTACACTCATTCTAACACCGTTATCGTTTCTAATATGTCCTTGTTCCATACCGTTCTTCATAATATGTTCTACACTCATACTAACACCGTTATCGTTTATAATATGTCCTTGTTCCATACCGTTCTTCATAATATGTTCTACACTCATACTAACACCGTTATCGTTTCTAATATGTCCTTGTTCCATACTGTTCTTCATAATATGTTCTACACTCATACTAACACCGTTATCGTTTCTAATATGTCCTTGTTCCATACTGTTCTTCATAATATGTTCTACACTCATACTAACACCGTTATCGTTTCTAATATGTCTTAGTTCCATACCGTTCTTCATAATATGTTCTACACTCATACTAACACCGTTATCGTTTCTAATATGTCCTTGTTCCATACTGTTCTTCATAATATGTTCTACACTCATACTAACACCGTTATCGTTTCTAATATGTCCTTGTTCCATACTGTTCTTCATAATATGTTCTACACTCATACTAACACCGTTATCGTTTCTAATATGTCCTTGTTCCATACAGTTCTTCATAATATGTTCTACACTCATTCTAACACCGTTATCGTTTCTAATATGTCTAAGTTCCATACCGTTCTTCATAATATGTTCTACACTCATTCTAACACCGTTATCGTTTCTAATATGTCTAAGTTCCATACCGTTCTTCATAATATGTTCTACACTCATTCTAACACCGTTATCGTTTCTAATATGTCTAAGTTCCATACCGTTCTTCATAATATGTTCTACACTCATTCTAACACCGTTATCGTTTCTAATATGTCTAAGTTCCATACCGTTCTTCATAATATGTTCTACACTCATACTAACACCGTTATTCTTTTTACTATATCTTAGTTCTATACCGTTCTTCATAATATGTTCTACACTCATACTAACACCGTTATCGTTTCTAATATGTCTAATTTTCATACCGTTCTTGATAATATGTTCTACACTCATTATTCAACCGTTATCGTTTCTAATATGTCTTATTTCCATACCGTTCTTCATAATATGTTCTACACTCATACTAACACCGTTATCGTTTCTAATATGTCTAAGTTTCATACCGTTCTTCATAATATGTTCTACACTTACTATCACACCGTTCTTTTTTCTTTTATGTCTTATTTCCATACCGTTCTTCATAATATGATCTACACTCATTATTCAACCGTTATCGTTTCTAATATGTCTTATTTCCATTTGTTCTTCATAATTTGTTCTACACTCATTTTAACACCGTTATCTTTCTAATATGTCTTCATATTCCATACAGTTCTTCATAATATGTTCTACACTACTATCACACCGTTATCCTTTCTAATATGTCTTAGTTCCATACCGTTCTTCATAATATGTTCTACACTTATTCTAACACCGTTATCGTTTCTAATATGTCTTAGTTCCATACAGTTCTTCATAATATGTTCTACACTCATTCTAACACCGTTATCGTTTCTAATATGTCTAAGTTCCATACCGTTCTTCATAATATGTTCTACACTTATTCTAACACCGTTATCCTTTCTATTATATCTTATTTACATACCGTTCTTTATAATATGTTCTACACTCATCCTAACTTCGTTATCCTTTCTAATATGTCTTAGTTCCATACCGTTCTTCATAATATGTTCTACACTTATTCTAACACCGTTATCCTTTCTATTATATCTTATTTCCATACCGTTCTTTATAATATGTTCTACACTCATCCTAACACCGTTATCCTTTCTATTATATCTTATTTACATACCGTTCTTCATAATATGTTCTACACTTACTATCACACCGTTATTCTTTCTATTATATCTTATTTACATACCGTTCTTTATAATATGTTCTACACTCATTCTAACTTCGTTATCCTTTCTAATATGTATTAGTTTCATACCGTTCTTCATAATATGTTCTACACTTACTATAACACCGTTATTTTTTCTAATATGTCTTATTTCCATACTGTTCTTCATAATATGTTCTACACTCATTACTAACACCGTTATCGTTTCTAATATGTCTTAGTTCCATACCGTTCTTCATAATATGTTCTACACTCATACTAACACCGTTATCGTTTCTAATATGTCTAAGTTCCATACCGTTCTTCATAATATGTTCTACACTCATACTAACACCGTTATCGTTTATAATATGTCCTTGTTCCATACCGTTCTTCATAATATGTTCTACACTCATACTAACACCGTTATCGTTTCTAATATGTCCTTGTTCCATACTGTTCTTCATAATATGTTCTACACTCATACTAACACCGTTATCGTTTCTAATATGTCCTTGTTCCATACTGTTCTTCATAATATGTTCTACACTCATACTAACACCGTTATCGTTTCTAATATGTCCTTGTTCCATACTGTTCTTCATAATATGTTCTACACTCATACTAACACCGTTATCGTTTCTAATATGTCCTTGTTCCATACCGTTCTTCATAATATGTTCTACACTCATTCTAACACCGTTATCGTTTCTAATATGTCTAAGTTCCATACCGTTCTTCATAATATGTTCTACACTCATTCTAACACCGTTATCGTTTCTAATATGTCTAAGTTCCATACCGTTCTTCATAATATGTTCTACACTCATTCTAACACCGTTATCGTTTCTAATATGTCTAAGTTCCATACCGTTCTTCATAATATGTTCTACACTCATTCTAACACCGTTATCGTTTCTAATATGTCTAATTTTCATACCGTTCTTCATAATATGTTCTACACTCATACTAACACCGTTATCGTTTCTAATATGTCTTATTTCCATACTGTTCTTCATAATATGTTCTACACTCATACTAACACCGTTATCGTTTCTAATATGTCCTTGTTCCATACTGTTCTTCATAATATGTTCTACACTCATACTAACACCGTTATCGTTTCTAATATGTCCTTGTTCCATACTGTTCTTCATAATATGTTCTACACTCATACTAACACCGTTATCGTTTCTAATATGTCCTTGTTCCATACTGTTCTTCATAATATGTTCTACACTCATACTAACACCGTTATCGTTTCTAATATGTCTTAGTACCATACCAATTTATATGCAAAACGGCTTCATATTTCTACTCTACATATTCTAACAACGTTTCGACCTTCTTCGGTCATGTCTTTGTTCCATACTGTTCTTCATAATATGTTCTACACTCATACTAACACCGTTATCGTTTCTAATATGTCTAAGTTCCATACCGTTCTTCATAATATGTTCTACACTCATTCTAACACCGTTATCGTTTCTAATATGTCTAAGTTCCATACCGTTCTTCATAATATGTTCTACACTCATACTAACACCGTTATCGTTTCTAATATGTCCTTGTTCCATACTGTTCTTCATAATATGTTCTACACTCATACTAACACCGTTATCGTTTCTAATATGTCCTTGTTCCATACCGTTCTTCATAATATGTTCTACACTCATACTAACACCGTTATCGTTTCTAATATGTCCTTGTTCCATACCGTTCTTCATAATATGTTCCGTTCTTCATAATATGTTCACTCATTCTAACACCGTTATCGTTTCTAATATGTCTAAGTTCCATACCGTTCTTCATAATATGTTCTACACTCATACTAACACCGTTATCGTTTCTAATATGTCTTGTTCCATACTGTTCTTCATAATATGTTCTACACTCATACTAACACCGTTATCGTTTCTAATATGTCTTGTTCCATACTGTTCTTCATAATATGTTCTACACTCATACTAACACCGTTATCGTTTCTAATATGTCTAAGTACCATACCGTTCTTCATAATATGTTCTACACTCATACTAACACCGTTATCGTTTATAATATGTCCTTGTTCCATACCGTTCTTCATAATATGTTCTACACTCATACTAACACCGTTATCGTTTCTAATATGTCTTGTTCCATACTGTTCTTCATAATATGTTCTACACTCATACTAACACCGTTATCGTTTCTAATATGTCCTTGTTCCATACTGTTCTTCATAATATGTTCTACACTCATACTAACACCGTTATCGTTTCTAATATGTCTTGTTCCATACTGTTCTTCATAATATGTTCTACACTCATACTAACACCGTTATCGTTTCTAATATGTCTTGTTCCATACCGTTCTTCATAATATGTTCTACACTCATACTAACACCGTTATCGTTTCTAATATGTCTTTTCCATTCCATACTGTTCTTCATAATATGTTCTACACTCATACTAACACCGTTATCGTTTCTAATATGTCTTGTTCCATACCGTTCTTCATAATATGTTCTACACTCATTATTCTAACACCGTTATCGTTTCTAATATGTCTTAGTTCCATACCGTTCTTCATAATATGTTCTACACTCATTCTAACACCGTTATCGTTTCTAATATGTCTTAGTTCCATACCGTTCTTCATAATATGTTCTTCACTCATTCTAACACCGTTATCGTTTCTAATATGTCTATGTTCCATATCGTTTTTCATAATATGTTCTACACCTACTATCACAACGTTATTTTTTCTAATATGTTTTAGTGCCACACCGTTCTTCATAATATGTTCTACACTTATTCTAACACCGTTATCCTTTCTATTATATCTTATTTACATACCGTTCTTTATAATATGTTCTACACTCATCCTAGCTTCGTTATTCTTTCTAATATGTATTAGTTGTATACCGTTCTTCATAATATGTTCTACACTTACTATCACACCGTTATTCTTTCTATTATATCTTATTTACATACCATTCTTTATAATATGCTCTACACTCATACTAACACCGTTATCCTTTCTAATATGTCTAAGTTCCATACAGTTCTTCATAATATGTTCTACACTCATTCTAACACCGTTATCGTTTCTAATATATCTTATTTCCATACCGTTCTTCATAATATGTTCTACACTCATACTAACACCGTTATCGTTTCTAATATGTCTTGTTCCATACCGTTCTTCATAATATGTTCTACACTCATACTAACACCGTTATCGTTTCTAATATGTCTTTGTTCCATACCGTTCTTCATAATATGTTCTACACTCATACTAACACCGTTATCGTTTCTAATATGTCCTTGTTCCATACCGTTCTTCATAATATGTTCTACACTCATACTAACACCGTTATCGTTTCTAATATGTCTTTCCATACTTTCTTCATAATATGTTCTACACTCATACTAACACCGTTATTTCTAATATGTCCTTCCATACTGTTCTTCATAATATGTTCTACACTCATACTAACACCGTTATCGTTTCTAATATGTCTTTGTTCCATACTGTTCTTCATAATATGTTCTACACTCATACTAACACTGTTATCGTTTCTAATATGTCCTTGTTCCATACAGTTCTTCATAATATGTTCTACACTCATACTAACACCGTTATCGTTTCTAATATGTCTTGTTCCATACTGTTCTTCATAATATGTTCTACACTCATACTAACACCGTTATCGTTTCTAATATGTCCTTGTTCCATACTGTTCTTCATAATATGTTCTACACTCATACTAACACCGTTATCGTTTCTAATATGTCTTGTTTCCATACCGTTCTTCATAATATGTTCTACACTCATACTAACACCGTTATCGTTTCTAATATGTCCTTGTTCCATACTGTTCTTCATAATATGTTCTACACTCATACTAACACCGTTATCGTTTCTAATATGTCCTTGTTCCATACTGTTCTTCATAATATGTTCTTCATAAACACCGTTATGTTTCTACATGTCTCATACTAACACCGTAATATGTTCTATTATCGTTTTAATATGTCTTAGTTCCATACCGTTCTTCATAATATGTTCTACACTCATACTAACACCGTTATCGTTTCTAATATGTCCTTGTTCCATACTGTTCTTCATAATATGTTCTACACTCATACTAACACCGTTATCTAATATGTTTCTAATATGTCCTACTAACACCGTTCCATATCGTTTCATAATATGTTCTACACTTACTAACACCGTTATCGTTTCTAATATGTCATTCCATACCGTTCTTCATAATATGTTCTACACTCATTCTAACACCGTTATCGTTTCTAATATGTCACCGTTATAATATGTTCTACACTTTTATCGTTTCTAATATGTCTAAGTTCCATACCGTTCTTCATAATATGTTCTACACTCATTCTAACACCGTTATCGTTTCTAATATGTCTAAGTACCATACCGTTCTTCATAATATGTTCTACACTCATACTAACACCGTTATCGTTTCTAATATGTCTTGTTCCATACCGTTCTTCATAATATGTTCTACACTCATACTAACACCGTTATCGTTTCTAATATGTCCTTGTTCCATACTGTTCTTCATAATATGTTCTACACTCATACTAACACCGTTATTCTTTTTACTATATCCTTGTTTCCATACCGTTCTTCATAATATGTTCTACACTCATACTAACACCGTTATCGTTTCTAATATGTCTAAGTTCCATACCGTTCTTCATAATATGTTCTACACTCATACTAACACCGTTATCGTTTCTAATATGTCTAAGTTCCATACCGTTCTTCATAATATGTTCTACACTCATTCTAACACCGTTATCGTTTCTAATATGTCTTGTTTCCATACCGTTCTTCATAATATGTTCTACACTCATTCTAACACCGTTATCGTTTCTAATATGTCTAAGTTCCATACCGTTCTTCATAATATGTTCTACACTCATACTAACACCGTTATCGTTTCTAATATGTCCTTGTTCCATACTGTTCTTCATAATATGTTCTACACTCATACTAACACCGTTATCGTTTCTAATATGTCTAAGTTCCATACCGTTCTTCATAATATGTTCTACACTCATTCTAACACCGTTATCGTTTCTAATATGTCTAAGTTCCATACCGTTCTTCATAATATGTTCTACACTCATACTAACACCGTTATCTTTTCTAATATATCTTAGTTCTATACCGTTCTTCATAATATGTTCTACACTCATACTAACACCGTTATCGTTTCTAATATGTCTAATTTTCATACCGTTCTTGATAATATGTTCTACACTCATTATTCAACCGTTATCGTTTCTAATATGTCTTATTTCCATTTGTTCTTCATAATATGTTCTACACTCATTTTAACACCGTTATCGTTTCTAATATGTCTTATTCCATACAGTTCTTCATAATATGTTCTACACTACTATCACCGTTATCGTTTCTAATATGTCTTAGTTCCATACCGTTCTTCATAATATGTTCTACACTCTATAACACCGTTATTTTTTCTAATATGTTTTAGTTCCATACCGTTCTTCATAATATGTTCTACACTCATTCTAACACCGTTATCGTTTCTATTATGTCTTATTTCCATACCGTTCTTCATAATATGTTCTACACTCATACTAACACCGTTATTCTTTCTAATATATCTTATTTCCATACCGTTCTTCATAATATGTTCTACACTCATTCTAACACCGTTATCGTTTCTAATATGTCTTAGTTCTTCATAATGTTCTACACTCATAATATGTTCTACACTTCATACTATCTAACACCGTTATCTTTCTATATGTCTTGTTTCCATACCGTTCTTCATAATATGTTCTACACTCATTCTAACACCGTTATCGTTTCTAATATGTCTTAGTTCCATACTGTTCTTCATAATATGTTCTACACTCATACTACTAACACCGTTATCGTTTCTAATATGTCTTTTCTAATATGTTTCCATACCGTTCTTCATAATATGTTCTACACTCATACTAACACCGTTATCGTTTCTAATATGTCCTTGTTCCATACCGTTCTTCATAATATGTTCTACACTCATACTAACACCGTTATCGTTTCTAATATGTCCTTGTTCCATACTGTTCTTCATAATATGTTCTACACTCATACTAACACCGTTATCGTTTCTAATATGTCCTTGTTCCATACTGTTCTTCATAATATGTTCTACACTCATACTAACACCGTTATCGTTTCTAATATGTCCTTGTTCCATACTGTTCTTCATAATATGTTCTACACTCATACTAACACCGTTATCGTTTCTAATATGTCCTTGTTCCATACTGTTCTTCATAATATGCTCTACACTCATACTAACACCGTTATCGTTTCTAATATGTCTAAGTTCCATACAGTTCTTCATAATATGTTCTACACTCATTCTAACACCGTTATCGTTTCTAATATGTCTAAGTTCCATACCGTTCTTCATAATATGTTCTACACTCATACTAACACCGTTATCGTTTATAATATGTCTTGTTCCATACCGTTCTTCATAATATGTTCTACACTCATACTAACACCGTTATCGTTTCTAATATGTCCTTGTTCCATACTGTTCTTCATAATATGTTCTACACTCATACTAACACCGTTATCGTTTCTAATATGTCCTTGTTCCATACTGTTCTTCATAATATGTTCTACACTCATACTAACACCGTTATCGTTTCTAATATGTCCTTGTTCCATACTGTTCTTCATAATTATGTTCTACACTCATGTTATCTACATAATATGTTCTACACTCATACTAACACCGTTATCGTTTCTAATATGTCCTTGTTCCATACCGTTCTTCATAATATGTTCTACACTCACTAACACCGTTATCGTTTCTAATATGTCTTGTTCCATACCGTTCTTCATAATATGTTCTACACTCATACTAACACCGTTATCGTTTCTAATGTCTTGTTCCATACCGTTCTTCATAATATGTTCTACACTCATTCTAACACCGTTATCGTTTCTAATATGTCTAAGTTCCATACCGTTCTTCATAATATGTTCTACACTCATTCTAACACCGTTATCGTTTCTAATATGTCTTGTTCCATACCGTTCTTCATAATATGTTCTACACTCATTCTAACACCGTTATCGTTTCTAATATGTCTAAGTTCCATACCGTTCTTCATAATATGTTCTACACTCATTCTAACACCGTTATCGTTTCTAATATGTCTAAGTTCCATACCGTTCTTCATAATATGTTCTACACTCATACTAACACCGTTATCGTTTCTAATATGTCTATTCCATACTTCTTCATAGTTATCCATATATCTTAGTTCCATACCGTTCTTCATAATATGTTCTACACTCATACTAACACCGTTATCGTTTCTAATATGTCTAATTTTCATACCGTTCTTGATAATATGTTCTACACTCATTATTCAACCGTTATCGTTTCTAATATGTCTTATTTCCATACCGTTCTTCATAATATGTTCTACACTCATTCTAACACCGTTATCGTTTCTAATATGTCTAAGTTCCATACCGTTCTTCATAATATGTTCTACACTCATACTAACACCGTTATTCTTTTTACTATATCTTAGTTCTATACCGTTCTTCATAATATGTTCTACACTCATACTAACACCGTTATCGTTTCTAATATGTCTAAGTTTCATACCGTTCTTCATAATATGTTCTACACTTATAATATCACACCGTTATTTTTTTCTTTTATATGTCTTATTTCCATACCGTTCTTCATAATATGTTCTACACTCATTTATTCAACCGTTATCGTTTCTAATATGTCTTATTTCCATTTGTTCTTCATAATATGTTCTACACTCATTTTAACACCGTTATCTTTCTAATATGTCTCTATTCCATACAGTTCTTCATAATATGTTCTACACTACGATCACACCGTTATCCTTTCTAATATGTCTTAGTTCCATACCGTTCTTCATAATATGTTCTACACTCATACTATCACAACGTTATTTTTTCTAATATGTTTTAGTTCCATACCGTTCTTCATAATATGTTCTACACTTATTCTAACACCGTTATCGTTTCTATTATATCTTATTTACATACCGTTCTTTTCATAATATGTTCTACACTCATCCTAACACCGTTATTCTTTCTAATATGTCTTAGTTCCATACCGTTCTTCATAATATGTTCTACACTCACTATCACACCGTTATCGTTTCTAATATATCTTATTTACATACCGTTCTTCATAATATGTTCTACACTCATTCTAACACCGTTATCCTTTCTAATATGTCTTGTCCTTGTTCATACCGTTCTTCATAATATGTTCTACACTCATACTAACACCGTTATCGTTTCTAATATGTCTTGTTCCATACCGTTCTTCAATATGTTCTACACTCATACTAACACCGTTATCGTTTCTAATATGTCCTTGTTCCATACTGTTCTTCATAATATGTTCTACACTCATACTAACACCGTTATCGTTTCTAATATGTCCTTGTTCCATACACGTTCTTCATAATATGTTCTACACTCATACTAACACCGTTATCGTTTCTAATATGTCTTGTTCCATACCGTTCTTCATAATATGTTCTACACTCATACTAACACCGTTACCGTTTCTAATATGTCTTGTCCATACCGTTCTTCATAATATGTTCTACACTATTTAACCATATCGTTTCTAATATGTCTTATTTCCATACCTTCTTCATAATATGTTCTACACTCATATTATCGTTTCTAATATGTCACCATACTGTTCTTCATAATATGTTCTACACTCATACTAACACCGTTATCGTTTCTAATATGTCTTCAGTTCCATACCGTTCTTCATAATATGTTCTACACTCATAATATGTTCTAACACCGTTATCGTTTCTAATATGTCTTGTTCCATACCGTTCTTCATAATATGTTCTACACTCATACTAACACCGTTATCGTTTCTAATATGTCCTTGTTCCATACTGTTCTTCATAATATGTTCTACACTCATACTAACACCGTTATCGTTTCTAATATGTCCTTGTTCCATACTGTTCTTCATAATATGTTCTACACTCATACTAACACCGTTATCCATACCGTTCTTCATAATATGTTCTACACTCATACTAACACCGTTATCGTTTCTATATGTCTAAGTTCTACCGTTCTTCATAATATGTTCTACACTTTATCGTTTCTATAATATGTTCTTCATAATATGTTCTACTCATACTAACACCGTTATCGTTTCTAATATGTCTTGTTCCATACCGTTCTTCATAATATGTTCTACACTCATACTAACACCGTTATCGTTTCTAATATGTCTTGTTCCATACCGTTCTTCATAATATGTTCTACACTCATACTAACACCGTTATCGTTTCTAATATGTCTTGTTCCATACCGTTCTTCATAATATGTTCTACACTCATACTAACACCGTTATCTAACACCGTTATACCGTTCTTCATAATATGTTCTACACTCATATAACACCGTTATCGTTTCTAATATGTTCCATACCGTTCTTCATAATATGTTCTACACTCATACTAACACCGTTATCGTTTCTAATATGTCCTTGTTCCATACCGTTCTTCATAATATGTTCTACACTCATACTAACACCGTTATCGTTTCTAATATGTTCTTGTTCCATACTTAGTTCTTTCATATATATGTTCTACACTCATACTAACACCGTTATCGTTTCTAATATGTCTACAGTTCCATACCGTTCTTCATAATATGTTCTACACTCATACTAACACCGTTATCGTTTCTAATATGTCTTGTTCCATACCGTTCTTCATAATATGTTCTACACTCATACTAACACCGTTATCGTTTCTAATATGTCCTTGTTCCATACCGTTCTTCATAATATGTTCTACACTCATACTAACACCGTTATCGTTTCTAATATGTCTTAGTTCCATACCGTTCTTCATAATATGTTCTACACTCATACTAACACCGTTATCGTTTCTAATATGTCCTTGTTCCATACCGTTCTTCATAATATGTTCTACACTCATACTAACACCGTTATCGTTTCTAATATGTCTTTGTTCCATACTGTTCTTCATAATATGTTCTACACTCATACTAACACCGTTATCGTTTCTAATATGTCTTCATTCTAACACCGTTCCATACCGTTCTTCATAATATGTTCTACACTCATTCTAACACCGTTATCGTTTCTAATATGTCTTGTTCCATACCGTTCTTCTTCATAATATGTTCTACACTCATACTAACACCGTTATCGTTTCTATCTTAGTTTCCATACCGTTCTTCATAATATGTTCTACACTCATACTAACACCGTTCCATACCACTGTTCTTCATAATATGTTCTACACTCATACTAACACCGTTATCGTTTCTAATATGTCTTGTTCCATACCGTTCTTCATAATATGTTCTACACTCATACTAACACCGTTATCGTTTCTATATGTCCTTGTTCCATACTGTTCTTCATAATATGTTCTACACTCACCGTTATCGTTTCTAATATGTCCTTGTTCACCGTTATAATATGTTTCTAATATGTCTTGTTCCATACTGTTCTTCATAATATGTTCTACACCATACTAACACCGTTCTTTTCATATATATGTTCTACACTCATACTAACACCGTTATAATATGTCTAAGTTCCATACCGTTCTTCATAATATGTTCTACACTCATACTAACACCGTTATCGTTTCTAATATGTCTTGTTCCATACCGTTCTTCATAATATGTTCTACACTCATACTAACACCGTTATCGTTTCTAATATGTCTTTGTTCCATACTGTTCTTCATAATATGTTCTACACTCATACTAACACCGTTATCGTTTCTAATATGTCCTTGTTCCATACTGTTCTTCATAATATGTTCTACACTCATACTAACACCGTTATCGTTTCTAATATGTCTTGTTCCATACTGTTCTTCATAATATGTTCTACACTCATACTAACACCGTTATCGTTTCTAATATGTCTTGTTCCATACCGTTCTTCATAATATGTTCTACACTCATACTAACACCGTTATCGTTTTCTAATATGTCTTATCGTTCCATACCGTTCTTCATAATATGTTCTACACTCATACTAACACCGTTATCGTTTCTAATATGTCTAAGTTCCATACCGTTCTTCATAATATGTTCTACACTCATACTAACACCGTTATCGTTTCTAATAT